>NC_053024.1:72579272-72693622 GCF_003073215.2 Triticum urartu | reverse complement strand
TCATGATAAATGTTTATTATTCATGCTAGAATTGTATTAACCGGAAACATAATACATGTGTGAATACATAGACAAACAAAGTGTCACTAGTATGCCTCTACTTGACTAGCTCGTTAATCAAAGATGGTTATGTTTCCTAACCATGAACAATGAGTTGTTATTTGATTAACGGGATCACATCATTAGGAGAATGATGTGATTGACATGACCCATTCCTAAGCCTAGCACAAGATCGTTTAGTATGTTGCTATTGCTTTCTTCATGACTTATACATGTTCCCATAACTATGAGATTATGTAACTCCCGTTTACCGGAGGAACACTTTGGGTACTTCCAAACGTCACAACGTAACTGGGTGATTATAAAGGAGTACTACAGGTGTCTCCAAAGGTACATGTTGGGTTGGCGTATTTCGAGATTAGGTTTTGTCACTCCAATTGTCGGAGAGGTATCTCTGGGCCCTCTCGGTAATGCACATCACTTAAGCCTTGCAAGCATTGCAACTAAATGAGTTAGTTGCGGGATGATGTATTACAGAACGAGTAAAGAGACTTGCCGGTAACGAGATTGAACTAGGTATAGGAATACCGACGATCGAATCTCGGGCAAGTAACATACCGATGACAAAGGGAACAACGTATGTTGTTATGCGGTCTGACCGATAAAGATCTTCGTAGAATATGTAGGAGCCAATATGGGCATCCAGGTCCCGCTATTGGTTATTGACCGGAGACGTGTCTCGGTCATGTCTACATTGTTCTCGAACCCGTAGGGTCCGCACGCTTAAGGTTACGATGACAGTTATATTATGAGTTTATGCATTTTGATGTACCGAAGGTTGTTGGAGTCCCGGATGTGATCACGGACATGACGAGGAGTCTCGAAATGGTTGAGACATAAAGATTGATATATTGGAAGCCTATGTTTGGATATTGGAAGTGTTCCGGGTGAAATCGGGATTTTACCGGAGTACCGGGAAGGTTACCGGAACCCCCCGGGAGCTAAATGGGCCATGATGGGCCTTAGTGTAAAAGAGAAGAGGCAGCCCTACATGGGCTGCGCGCCTCCCCCTTCCCCTAGTCCTATTAGGACTAGGAGAGGTGGCCGGCCCCTCCCTCTCTTTTCCCCCTCCGCGAATCCTATTCCAACTAGGATTGGGGGGGGGATCCTACTCCCAGAGGGAGTAGGACTCTCCTGGCGCGCCACACCTTGGCCGGCCAGCCTCCCCCTCTAGTCCTTTATATACTGAGGCAGAGGCACCCTAGAACACACAAGTTGATCGACGTGATCTATTCCTTAGCCGTGTGCGGTGCCCCCAGCCACCATATTCCTCGATAATACTGTAGTGGAGTTTAGGCGAAGCCCTGCTGCTGTAGTGCATCAAGATCGTCACCACGCCGTCGTGCTGACGGAACTCTTCCCCGACACTTTGCTGTATCGGAGTCCGGGGATCATCATCAAGATGAACGTGTGCTCGAACTCGGAGGTGCCGTAGTTTCAGTACTTGATCGGTTGGATCGTGAAGACGTACGACTACTTCCTCTATGTTGCATCAACGCTTCCGCAGTCGGTCTGCGTGGGTACGTAGACAACACTCTCCCCCCCGTTGCTATGCATCACATGATCTTGCGTGTGCATAGGAAAATTTTGAAATTACTACGAAACCCAACAAAAACTGCATTCCTGAATGGATTTCTGGAAGAAGAGTTGTATATGATGCAACCGGAAGGTTTTGTCGATCCAAAAGGAGCTAACAAAGTGTGCAAGCTCCAGCGATCCATTTATGGACTGGTGCAAGCCTCTCGGAGTTGGAATAAACGCTTTGATAGTGTGATCAAAGCATTTGGTTTTATACAGACCTTTGGAGAAGCCTGTATTTACAAGAAAGTGAGTGGGAGCTCTGTAGCATTTCTGATATTATATGTGGATGACATATTACTGATTGAAAATGATATATAATTTCTGGATAGCATAAAGGGATACTTGAATAAGAGTTTTTCAATGAAAGACCTCGGTGAAGCTGCTTACATATTAGGCATAAAGATCTATAGAGATAGATCAAGACGCTTAATTGGACTTTCACAAAGCACATACCTTGACAAGATTTTGAAGAAGTTCAAAATGGATCAAGCAAAGAAAGGGTTCTTGCCTGTGTTACAAGGTGTGAAGTTGAGTCAGACTCAATGCCCGACCACTTCAAAAGATAGAGAGAAAATGAAAGATGTTCCCTATGCGTCAGCCATAGGCTCTATCATGTATGCAATGTTGTCTACCAGACCAGATGTGTGCCTTGCTATAAGTCTAGCAGGGAGGTACCAAAGTAATCCAGGAGTGGATCACTGGACAGCGGTCAAGAACATCCTGAAGTACCTAAAAAGGACTAAGGATATGTTTCTCGTATATGGAGGTGACAAAGATCTCATCGTAAACGGCTACGTTGATGCAAGCTTTGACACTGATCCGGACAATTCTAAATCGCAAACCGGATACATGTTTACATTAAACGGTGGAGCTGTCAGTTGATGCAGTTCTAAACAGAGCGTCGTGGCGGGATCTACGTGTGAAGTGGAATACATAGCTGCTTCGGAAGCAGTGAATGAAGGAGTCTGGATGAAGGAGTTCATATCCAATCTAGGTGTCATACCTAGTGCATCGGGTCCAATGAAAATCTTTTGTGACAATACTGGTGCAATTGCCTTGGCAAAGGAATCCAGATTTCACAAGAGAACCAAGCACATCAAGAGACGCTTCAATTCCATCCGGGATCTAGTCCAGGTGGGAGACATAGAGATTTGCAAGATACATAGGGATCTGAATGTTGCAGACCCGTTGACTAAGCCTCTTCCACGAGCAAAACATGATCAGCACCAAGGCTCCATGGGTGTTAGAATCATTACTGTGTAATCTAGATTATTGACTCTAGTGCAAGTGGGAGACTGAAGGAAATATGCCCTAGAGGCAATAATAACCCTAGAGGCAATAATAAGGTTATTATTTTATTTCCTTATATCATGATAAATGTTTATTATTCATGCTAGAATTGTATTATCCGGAAACATAATACTTGTGTGAATACATAGACAAACAAGTCACTAGTATGCCTCTACTTGACTAGCTCGTTAATCAAAGATGGTTATGTTTCCTAACCATAGACATGTTTGTCATTTGATTAACGGGATCACAATTAGGAGAATGATGTGATTGACATGACCCATTCCATTAGCTTAGCACCCGATCGTTTAGTATGTTGCTATTGCTTTCTTCATGACTTATACATGTTCCTATGACTATGAGATTATGCAACTCCCGTTTGCCGGAGGAACACTTTGTGTGCTACCAAACGTCACAACGTAACTGGGTGATTATAAAGGAGCTCTACAGGTGTCTCCAAAGGTACATGTTGGGTTGGCGTATTTCGAGATTAGGATTTGTCACTCCGATTGTCGGAGAGGTATCTCTGGGCCCTCTCGGTAATGCACATCACATAAGCCTTGCAAGCATTGCAACTAATGAGTTAGTTGTGAGGATGATGTATTACGACGAGTAAAGAGACTTGCCGGTAACGAGATTGAACTAGGTATTGAGATACCGACGATCGAATCTCGGGCAAGTAACATACGATGACAAAGGGAACAACGTATGTTGTTATGCGGTCTGACCGATAAAGATCTTCGTAGAATATGTAGGAGCCAATATGGCATCCAGGTTCCCGCTATTGGTTATTGACCGGAGACGTGTCTCGGTCATGTCTACATTGTTCTCGAACCCGTAGGGTCCGCACGCTTAAGGTTTCGATGACAGTTATTATGAGTTTATGAGTTTTGATGTACCGAAGTTAGTTCGGAGTCGGATGTGATCACGGACATGACGAGGAGTCTCGAAATGGTCGAGACATAAAGATTGATATATTGGACGGCTATATTCGGACACCGGAAGTGTTCCGGATGATTTCGGAGAAAACCGGAGTGCCGGAGGGTTACCGGAACCCCCCCGGGAGAAGTAATGGGCCTCATGGGCCCTAGTGGAGAGAGAGAGGGGCGGCCAGGGTGGGCCGCGCGCCCCCTCCCCCTCTGGTCCGAATTGGACTAGGAGAGGGGGGGCGGCGCCCCCCTTTCCTTCTCCCTCTCCCCCTTCCTTTCCCCCTCCTAGTAGGAGTAGGAAAGAGGGGAGTCCTACTCCTACTAGGAGGAGGACTCCTCCTCCTTGGCGCGCCCTAGGGCCGGCCGGCCTCCCCCTTGCTCCTTTATATACGGGGGCAGGGGGCACCCCTAGACACACAAGTTGATCCACGTGATCGTTTTCTTAGCCGTGTGCGGTGCCCCCTTCCACCATACTCCTCGATAATATTGTAGCGGTGCTTAGGCGAAGCCCTGCGATGGTAGAACATCAAGATCGTCACCACGCCGTTGACGGAACTCTTCCCCGACACTTTGCTGGATCGGAGTCCGGGGATCGTCATCGAGCTGAACGTGTGCTAAAACTCGGAGGTGCCGTAGTTTCGGTGCTTGATCGGTCGGGCCGTGAAGACGTACGACTACATCAACCGCGTTGTCATAACGCTTCCTGTGTCGGTCTACGAGGGTACGTAGATCACACTCTCCCCTCTTGTTGCTATGCATCACCATGATCTTGCGTGTGCGTAGGAATTTTTTGAAATTACTACGTTCCCCAACAGTGGCATCCGAGCCTAGGTTTTATGTGTTGATGTTATATGCACGAGTAGAACACAAGTGAGTTGTGGGCGATATAAGTCATACTGCTTACCAGCATGTCATACTTTGGTTCGGCGGTATTGTTGGATGAAGCGGCCCGGACCGACATTACGCGTACGCTTACGCGAGACTGGTTCTACGACGTGCTTTGCACATAGGTGGCTGGCGGGTGTCAGTTTCTCCAACTTTAGTTGAACTGAGTGTGGCTACGCCCGGTCCTTGCGAAGGTTAAAACAGCACCAACTTGACAAACTATCGTTGTGGTTTTGATGCATAGGTAAGATTGGTTCTTGCTTAAGCCCGTAGCAGCCACGTAAAACTTGCAACAACAAAGTAGAGGACGTCTAACTTGTTTTTGCAGGGCATGTTGTGATGTGATATGGTCAAGACATGATGCTAAATTTTATTGTATGAGATGATCATGTTTTGTAACCAAGTTATTGGCAACTGGCAGGAGCCATATGGTTGTCGCTTTATTGTATGCAATGCAATCGCTGTAATGCTTTACTTTATCACTAAGCGGTAGCGATAGTCGTGGAAGCATAAGATTGGCGAGACGACAACGATGCTACGATGATCAAGGTGTCGCGCCGGTGACGATGGTGATCATGACGGTGCTTCGAAGATGGAGATCACAAGCACAAGATGATGATGGCATATCATATCACTTATATTGATTGCATGTGATGTTTATCTTTTATGCATCTTATCTTGCTTTGATTGACGGTTTTAAGATGATCTCTCACTAATTATCAAGAAGTGTTCTCCCTGAGTATGCACCGTTGCGAAAGTTCTTCGTGCTGAGACACCACGTGATGATCGGGTGTGATAGGCTCTACGTTCAAATACAACGGGTGCAAAACAGTTGCACACGCAGAATACTTAGGTTATACTTGACGAGCCAAGCATATACAGATATGGCCTCGGAACACGGAGACCGAAAGGTCGAGCGTGAATCATATAGTAGATATGATCAACATAGTGATGTTCACCATTGAAACTACTCCATCTCACGTGATGATCGGACATGGTTTAGTTGATTTGGATCACGTGATCACTTAGATGATTAGAGGGATGTCTATCTAAGTGGGAGTTCTTAAGTAATATGATTAATTGAACTTAAATTTATCATGAACTTAGTACCTGATAGTATCTGCTTGTTTATGTTGATTGTAGATAGATGGCCCGTGCTGTTGTTCCGTTGAATTTTAATGCGTTCCTTGAGAAAGCAAAGTTGAAAGATGATGGTAGCAATTACACGGACTGGGTCCGTAATTTGAGGATTATCCTCATTGCTGCACAGAAGAATTACGTCCTGGAAGCACCGCTGGGTGCCAGGCCTGCTGCTGGAGCAACACCAGATGTTATGAACGTCTGGCAGAGCAAAGCTGATGACTACTCGATAGTTCAGTGTGCCATGCTTTACGGCTTAGAATCGGGACTTCAACGACGTTTTGAACGTCATGGAGCATATGCGATGTTCCAGGAGTTGAAGTTAATATTTCAAGCAAATGCCCGGATTGAGAGATATGAAGTCTCCAATAAGTTCTATAGCTGCAAGATGGAGGAGAACAGTTCTGTCAGTGAGCATATACTCAAAATGTCTGGGTATAATAATCACTTGATTCAATTGGGAGTTAATCTTCCAGATGATTGCGTCATTGACAGAATTCTCCAATCACTGCCACCAAGCTACAAGAGCTTCGTGATGAACTATAATATGCAAGGGATGAATACTATTCCTGAGCTCTTCGCAATGCTGAAAGCTGCGGAGGTAGAAATCAAGAAGGAGCATCAAGTGTTGATGGTCAACAAGACCACTAATTTCAAGAAAAAGGGCAAAGGGAAGAAGAAGGGGAACTTCAAGAAGAACAGCAAGCAAGTTGCTGCTCAAGAGAGAAACCCAAGTCTGGACCTAAGCCTGAAACTGAGTGCTTCTACTGCAAGCGACTGGTCACTGGAAGCGGAACTGCCCCAAGTATTTGGCGGATAAGAAGGATGGCAAGGTGAACAAAGGTATATGTGATATACATGTTATTGATGTGTACCTTACTAATGCTTCAGTAGCACCTGGGTATTTGATACTGGTTCTGTTGCTAATATTTGCAACTCGAAACAGGGACTACGGATTAAGCGAAGATTGGCTAAGGACGAGGTGACGGTGCGCGTGGGAAATGGTTCCAAAGTCGATGTGATCGCGGTCGGCACGCTACCTCTACATCTACCTTCGGGATTAGTATTAGACCTAAATAATTGTTATTTGGTGCCAGCGTTGAGCATGAACATTATATCTGGATCTTGTTTGATGCGAGACGGTTATTCATTTAAATCAGAGAATAATGGTTGTTCTATTTATATGAGTAATATCTTTTATGGTCATGCTGTGTACCAGACCTGATGTGCGCCTTGCTATAAGTCTAGCAGGGAGGTACCAAAGTAATCTAGGAGTGGATCACTGGATAGCGGTCAAGAACATCCTGAAATACCTGAAAAGGACTAAGGATATGTTTCTCGTATATGGAGGTGACAAAGAGCTCATCGTAAATGGTTATGTTGATGCAAGCTTTGACACTGATCCGGACGATTCAAAATCGCAAACTGGATATGTATTTTTACAAAACGGAGGAGCTGTCAGTTGGTGCAGTTCAAAACAGAGCGTCGTGGCGGGATCTACATGTGAAGCAGAGTACATAGCTGCTTCGGAAGCAGCAAATGAAGGAGTCTGGATGAAGGAGTTCATATCCGATCTAGGTATCATACCTAGTGCATCGGGTCCAATGAAAATCTTTTGTGACAATACTGGTGCAATTGCCTTGGCAAAGGAATCCAGATTTCACAAGAGAACCAAGCACATCAAGAGACGCTTCAATTCCATTCGGGATTTAGTCCAAGTGGGAGACATAGAAATTTGCAAGATACATACGGATCTGAATGTTGCAGACCCGCTGACTAAGCCTCTTCCACGAGCAAAACATGATCAGCACCAAGGCTCCATGGGTGTTAGAATCATTACTGCGTGATCTAGATTATTGACTCTAGTGCAAGTGGGAGACTAAAGGAAATATTCCCTAGAGGCAATAATAAAGTTATTATTTATTTCCTTATTTCATGATAAATGTTTATTATTCATGCTAGAATTGTATTAACCGGAAACATAATACATGTGTGAATACATAGACAAACAAAGTGTCACTAGTATGCCTCTACTTGACTAGCTTGTTAATCAAAGATGGTTATGTTTCCTAACCATGAACAATGAGTTGTTATTTGATTAACGGGATCACATCATTAAGAGAATGATCTGAGTCACAACGTAACTGGGTGATTATAAAGGTACTCTACAGGTGTCTCCAAAGGTACATGTTGGGTTGACGTATTTCGAGATTAGGATTTGTCACTCCGATCGTCGGAGAGGTATCTCTGGGCCCTATCGGTAATGCACATCACTTAAGCCTTGCAAGCAATGCAACTAATGAGATTAGTTGCGAGATGATGTATTACAGAACGAGTAAAGAGACTTGCCGGTAACGAGATTGAACTAGGTATTGGATACCGACGATCGAATCTCGGGCAAGTAACATACCGATGACAAAGGGAACAACGTATGTTGTTATGCGGTCTGACCAATAAAGATCTTCGTAGAATATGTAGGAGCCAATATGGGCATCCAGGTCCTGCTATTGGTTATTGACCGGAGACATGTCTCGGTCATGTCTACATTGTAATCGAACCCGTAGGGTCCGCACGCTTAAGGTTTCGATGACAGTTATATTATGAGTTTATACGTTTTGATGTACCGAAGGTTGTTCGGAGTCCCGGATGTGATCACGGACATGACGAGGAGTCTCGAAATGGTCGAGTCATAAAGATTGATATATTGGACGGCTATATTCGGACACCGGAAGTGTTCCGGGTGATTTCGGAGAAAACCGGAAAGCCGGAGGGTTACCGGAACCCCCCCGGGAGAAGTAATGGGCCATATGGGCCTTAGTGGAGAGAGAGAGGGGCAGCCAAAGGTGGGCCGCACGCCTCCTCCCCCCTGGTCCGAATTGGACTAGGAGAGGGGGGGCGGCGCCCCCCTTTCCTTCTCCCTCCCCACTTCTTTCCCCCTCCTAGTAGGAGTCCTACTCCTACTAGGAGGAGGACTCCTCCTTGGCGCGCCATAGGGGCCGGCCGGCCTCCTCCTCTCTTGAACCTTTATATACGGAGGCAGGGGCACCCCAGAAAGACACAAGTTGATCCACGTGATCATATTCTTAGCCGTGTGCGGTGCCCCCTGCCACCATAGTCCTCGATAATATTGTAGCGGTGCTTAGGCGAAGCCCTGCGACAGTAGTACATCAAGATCGTCACCACGCCATCGTGCTGACAGAACTCTTCCCCGACACTTTGCTGGATCGGAGTTCGGGGATCATCATCGAGCTGAACGTGTGCTAAAACTCGGAGGTGCCGTAGTTTCGGTGCTTGATCGGTCGGGCCGTGAAGACGTACGACTACATCAACCGCGTTGTCATAACGCTTCCGCTGTCGGTCTACAAGGGTACGTAGATCACACTCTCCCCTCTCGTTGCTATGCATCACCATGATCTTGCGTGTGCGTAGGAATTTTTTTGAAATTACTACGTTCCCTAACAGTGGCATCCGAGCCTGGTTTTATGTGTTGATGTTATATGCACGAGTAGAACACAAGTGAGTTGTGGGCGATATAAGTCATACTGCTTACCAGCATGTCATACTTTGGTTCGACAGTATTGTTGGACGAAGCGGCCCGGACCGACATTACGCATACGCTTACGCGAGACCGGTTCTCCCGACGTGCTTTGCACATAGGTGGCTTGCGGGTGACAGTTTCTCCAACTTTAGTTGAACCGAGTGTGGCTACGCCCGGTCCTTGCGAAGGTTAAAACAGCACCAACTTGACAAACTATCGTTGTGGTTTTGATGCGTAGGTAAGATTGGTTCTTGCTTAAGCCCGTAGCAGCCACGTAAAACTTGCAACAACAAAGTAGAGGACGTCTAACTTGTTTTTGCAGGGCATGTTGTGATGTGATATGGTCAAGACATGATGCTAAATTTTATTGTATGAGATGATCATGTTTTGTAACCGAGTTATCGGCAACTGGCAGGAGCCATATGGTTGTCGCTTTATTGTATGCAATGCAATCGCGCAGTAATGCTTTACTTTATCACTAAACGGTAGCGATAGTCGTGGAAGCATAAGATTGGCGAGACGACAACGATGCTACGATGGAGATCAAGGTGTCGCGCCGGTGACGATGGTGATCATGACGGTGCTTCGGAGATGGAGATCACAGGCACAAGATGATGATGGCCATATCATATCACTTATATATTGCATGTGATGTTTATCTTTTATGCATCTTATCTTGCTTGATTGACAGTAGCATTATAAGATGATCTCTCACTAAATTTCAAGGTAAGTGTTCTCCCTGAGTATGCACCGTTGCGAAAGTTCGTCGTGCGAGACACCACGTGATGATCGGGTGTGATAGCTCTACGTTCAATACAACGGGTGCAAAGCACAGTTTTGCACACGCAGAATACTCAGGGTTAAACTTGACGAGCCTAGCATATACAGATATGGCCTCGGAACACGGAGACCGAAAGGTCGAGCGTGAATCATATAGTAGATATGATCAACATAGTGATGTTCACCAATGAAACTACTCCATCTCACGTGATGATCGGACATGGTTTAGTTGATTTGGATCACGTGATCACTTAGAGGATTAGATGGATGTCTATCTAAGTGGGAGTTCTTTAAGTAATTTGATTAATTGAACTTAAATTTATCATGAACTTACCTGATAGTATCTTGTTTATGTTTGATTGTAGATAGATGGCCCGTGCTTTCCGTTGAATTTTAATGCGTTCCTTGAGAAAGCAAAGTTGAAAGATGATGGTAGCAATTACACGGACTGGGTCCGTAACTTGAGGATTATCCTCATTGCTGCACAGAAGAATTACCTGGAAGCACCGCTAGGTGCCAGGCCTGCACGAGCAACACCAGATGTTATGAACGTCTGGCAGAGCAAAGCTGATGACTACTCGATAGTTCAGTGTGCCATGCTATTACGGCTTAGAATCGGGACTTCAACGACGTTTTGAACGTCATGGAGCATATGAGATGTTCCAGGAGTTGAAGTTAATATTTCAAGCAAATGCCCAATTGAGAGATATGAAGTCTCCAATAAGTTCTATAGCTGCAAGATGGAGGAGAACAGTTCTGTCAGTGAGCATATACTCAAAATGTCTGGGTATAATAATCACTTGATTCAATTAGGAGTTAATCTTCCAGATGATTGCGTCATTGACAGAATTCTCCAATCACTGCCACCAAGCTACAAGAGCTTCGTGATGAACTATAATATGCAAGGGATGAACAAGACTATTCCCGAGCTCTTCGCAATGCTGAAAGCTGCGGAGGTAGAAATCAAGAAGGAGCATCAAGTGTTGATGGTCAACAAGACCACTAGTTTCAAGAAAAAGGGCAAAGGGAAGAAGAAGGGGAACTTCAAGAAAAACGGCAAGCAAGTTTCTGCTCAGGAGAAGAAACCCAAGTCTGGACCTAAGCCTGAAACTGAGTGCTTCTACTGCAAGCAGACTGGTCACTGGAAGCGGAACTGCCCCAAGTATTTGGCGGATAAGAAGGATGGCAAGGTGAACAAAGGTATATGTGATATACATGTTATTGATGTGTACCTTACTAATGCTCGCAGTAGCACCTGGGTATTTGATACTGGTTCTGTTGCTAATATTTGCAACTCGAAACAGGGACTACGGATTAAGCGAAGATTGGCTAAGGACGAGGTGACGATGCGCGTGGGAAACGGTTCCAAAGTCGATGTGATCGCAGTCGGCACGCTACCTCTACATCTACCTTCGGGATTAGTATTAGACCTAAATAATTGTTATTTGGTGCAGCGTTGAGCATGAACATTATATCTGGATCTTGTTTGATGCGAGACGGTTATTCATTTAAATCAGAGAATAATGGTTGTTCTATTTATATGAGTAATATCTTTTATGGTCATGCACCCTTGAAGAGTGGTCTATTCTTATTAAATCTCAATAGTAGTGACACACATATTCATAATGTTGAAGCCAAAAGATGCAGAGTTGATAATGATAGTGCAACTTATTTGTGGCACTTGCCGTTTAGGTCATATCGGTGTAAAGCGCATGAAGAAACTCCATACTGATGGACTTTTGGAACCACTTGATTATGAATCACTTGGTACTTGCGAACCGTGCCTCATGGGCAAGATGACTAAAACACCGTTCTCCGGTACTATGGAGAGAGCAACAGATTTGTTAGAAATCATACATACAGATGTATGTGGTCCAATGAATATTGAGTCTCGTGGCGGATATCGTTATTTTCTCAGCTTCACAGATGACTTAAGCATATATGGGTATATCTACTTAATGAAACATAAGTCTGAAACATTTGAAAAGTTCAAAGAATTTCAGAGTGAAGTTGAAAATCATCGTAACAAGAAAATAAAGTTTCTACGATCTGATCGTGGAGGAGAATATTTGAGTTACGAGTTTGGTGTACATTTGAAACAATGCGGAATAGTTTCGCAACTCACGCCACCCGGAACACCACAGCGTAATGGTGTGTCCGAACATCATAATCGTACTTTACTAGATATGGTGCGATCTATGATGTCTCTTACTGATTTACCGCTATCGTTTTGGGGTTATGCTTTAGAGAGCCGCATTCACGTTAAATAGGGCACCATCGAAATCCGTTGAGACGCCTTATGAACTGTGGTTTGGCAAGAAACCAAAGTTGTCGTTTCTTAAAGTTTGGGGCTGCGATGCTTATGTGAAAAAGCTTCAACCTGATAAGCTCGAACCCAAATCGGAGAAATGTGTCTTCATAGGATACCCAAAGGAAACTATTGGTACACCTTCTATCACAGATCCGAAGGCAAAGACTTTGTTGCTAAGAATGGAATCCTTTCTGGAGAAGGAGTTTCTCTCGAAAGAAGTGAGTGGGAGGAAAGTAGAACTTGAAGGTAACTGTACCTGCTCCCTTATTGGAAAGTAGTATCACAGAAAACTGTTTCTGTGACACCTACACCAATTAGTGAGGAAGCTAATGATGATGATCATGAAACTTCAGATCAAGATACTACTGAACCTCGTAGATCAACCAGAGTAAGATCCGCACCAGAGTGGTACGGTAATCCTGTTCTGGAAGTCATGCTACTAGATCATGATGAACCTACGAACTATGAAGAAGCGATGGTGAGCCCAGATTCCGCAAAATGGCTTGAAGCCATGAAATCTGAGATGGGATCCATGTATGAGAACAAAGTATGGACTTTGGTTGACTTGCCCGATGATCGGCAAGCAATTGAGAATAAATGGATCTTCAAGAAGAAGACTGACGCTGACGGTAATGTTACTGTCTACAAAGCTCGACTTGTCGCAAAAGGTTTTCGACAAGTTCAAGGGGTTGACTACGATGAGACCTTCTCACCCGTAGCGATGCTTAAGTCTGTCCGAATCATGTTAGCAATTGCCGCATTTTATGATTATGAAATTTGGCAGATGGATGTCAAAACTGCATTCCTGAATGGATTTCTGGAAGAAGAGTTGTATATGATGCAACCGGAAGGTTTTGTCGATCCAAAGGGAGCTAACAAAGTGTGCAAGCTCCAGCGATCCATTTATGGACTGGTGCAAGCCTCTCGGAGTTGGAATAAACGCTTTGATAGTGTGATCAAAGCATTTGGTTTTATACAGACTTTCGGAGAAGCCTGTATTTACAAGAAAGTGAGTGGGAGCTCTGTAGCATTTCTGATATTATATGTGGATGACATATTACTGATTGGAAATGATATAGAATTTCTGGATAGCATAAAGGGATACTTGAATAAGAGTTTTTCAATGAAAGACCTCGGTGAAGCTGCTTACATATTAGGCATAAAGATCTATAGAGATAGATCAAGACGCTTAATTGGACTTTCACAAAGCACATACCTTGACAAGATTTTGAAGAAGTTCAAAATGGATCAAGCAAAGAAAGGGTTCTTGCCTATGTTACAAGGTGTGAAGTTGAGTCAAGACTCAATGCCCGACCACTGCAGAAGATAGAGAGAAAATGAAAGATGTTCCCTATGCTTCAGCCATAGGCTCTATCATGTATGCAATGCTGTGTACCAGACCTGATGTGTGCCTTGCTATAAGTTTAGCAGGGAGGTACCAAAGTAATCCAGGAGTGGATCACTGGACAGCGGTCAAGAACATCCTGAAATACCTGAAAAGGACTAAGGATATGTTTCTCGTATATGGAGGTGACAAAGAGCCATCGTAAATGGTTACGTCGATGAGCTTTGACACTGATGGACCGATTCTAATTCAAAACCGGATACGTTTTTACATAAATGGTGGAGCTGTCAGTTGGTGCAGTTACAAGCAGAGCGTCGTGCGATCTACATGTGAAGCGAGTACATAGCTGCTTCGGAAGCAGCAAATGAAGGAGTCTGGATGAAGAGTTCATATCCGATCTAGTGTCATACCTAGTGCATCGGGTCCAATGAAAATCTTTTGTGACAATACTGGTGCAATTGCCTTGGCAAAGGAATCCAGATTTCACAAGAGAACCAAGCACATCAAGAGACGCTTCAATTCCATCCGGGATCTAGTCCAGGTGGGAGACATAGATTGCAAGATACATACGGAGCTGAATGTAGCAGACCCGTTGACTAAGCCTCTTCCACGAGCAAAACATGATTCAGCACCAAGCTCCATGGGTGTTAGAATCATTACTGTGTAATCTAGATTATTGACTCTAGTGCAAGTGGGAGACTGAAGGAAATATGCCCTAGAGGCAATAATAAAGTTATTATTTATTTCCTTATATCATGATAAAGTTTATTATTCATGCTAGAATTGTATTAACCGGAAACATAATACATGTGTGAATACATAGAACATAATACATGTGTGAATACATAGACAAACAGAGTGTCACTAGTATGCCTCTACTAGACTAGCTCGTTAATCAAAGATGGTTATGTTTCCTAACGATAGACAAAGGAGTTGTTATTTGATTAATGAGGTCACATCATTAGTTGAATGATCTGATTGACATGACCCATTCCATTAGCTTAGCACCCGATCGTTTAGTATGTTGCTAATGCTTTTCTTCATGACTTATACATGTTCCTATGACTATGAGATTATGCAACTCCCGTTTACCGGAGGAACACTTTGGGTGCTACCAAACGTCACAACGTAACTGGGTGATTATAAAGGAGCATTACAGGTGTCTCCAAAGGTAGATGTTGGGTTGGTGTATTTCAAGATTAGGATTTGTCACTCCGATTGTCGGAGAGGTATCTCTGGGCCCTCTCGGTAATGCACATCACATAAGCCTTGCAAGCATTGCAACTAATGAGTTAGTTGCGAGATGATGTATTACAGAACGAGTAAAGAGACTTGCCGGTAACGAGATTGAACTAGGTATTGGATACCGACGATCGAATCTCGGGCAAGTAACATATCGATGACAAAGGGAACAACGTATGTTGTTATGCGGTCTGACCGATAAAAGATCTTCATAGAATATGTAGGAGCCAATATGGGCCTCCAGGTCCCGCTATTGGTTATTGACCGGAGACGTGTCTCGGTCATGTCTACATCGTTCTCGAACCCGTAGGGTCCGCACGCTTAAGGTTACGATGATAGTGATATTATGAGTTTATGCATTTTGATGTACCGAAGGTTGTTCGGAGTCCCGGATGTGATCACGGACATGACGAGGAGTCTCGAAATGGTCGAGACGTAAAGATTGATATATTGGAAGCCTATATTTGGATATCGGAAGTGTTCCGGGTGAAATCGGGATTTTACCGGATTACCGGGAGGTTACCGGAACCCCCCGGGAGTCATATGGGCCTTAGTGGGCCTTAGTGGAAAGGTGAAAGGGCTGCCATAAGGTCTGCGCACCTCCCCCCCTCCCCTAGTCCTATTAGGACTAGGAGAGGTGGCCGGCCACCCCTCTCCCTCTTTCCCCCTTGGGAATCCTAGTTGGAATAGGATTGGGGGGGGGAGTCCTACTCCTGGTAGGAGTAGGACTCCTCCTGCGCCCTCCTCCTGGCCGGCGCACCTCTCCCCCTTGGCTCCTTTATATACGGAGGCAGGGGGCACCTCTAGACACACAAGTTGATCCACGTGATCTATTCCTTAGCCGTGTGCGGTGCCCCCTGCCACCATATTCCTCGATAATACTGTAGCGGAGTTTAGGCGAAGCCCTGCTGCTGTAGTTCATCAAGATCGTCACCACGCCGTCGTGCTGACGGAACTCTTCCCCGACACTTTGCTGGATCGGAGTCCGGGGATCGTCATCGAGCTGAACGTGTGCTTGAACTCGGAGGTGCCGTAGTTTCGGTGCTTGATCGGTTGGATCGTGAAGACGTACGACTACTTCCTCTACGTCGTGTCATCGCTTCCGCAGTCGGTCTACGTTGGGTACGTAGACAACACTCTCCCCTCTCGTTGCTATGCATCACATGATCTTGCGTGTGCGTAGGAATTTTTTTGAAATTACTACAGTTCCCCACACCACTAATTAGCAGCATTAGTTAGGTTAATTAATTGTTAGGTTAGCCTAGTGGCCCAATGACAGAGGGACTCTCTGATAATTAAACAAAAACTAACTAATCTAATAAAGTTAGAGACAATGACAGCCAGGACCTGCCTACACTATTCATCCTTTGACCATTCAACCTTTGACTGGGTCAACCCAGCCCCACTGGCCCCATAGTCATACTCATAGGCTAGAATAACAGTAGGTGACAAAACTATTTACTGTTTTATTTTTGAATCAAGTGAAATTCCAAAAAATGATTAAAACTTAGAAAATTAATAGAAAATTAACCGTAAGTTAGATGAAAAAGTTTTCTACACGAAACTTGCTTAGAACGACGAGACGAATCCGGATACGCAGCCCGTTCGTCCGCCACGCATCCCTAGCATAGCAAACACACAACTTTCCCCCTCCGGTTCATTTGTCCGAAAATGCGAAACACCGGGAATACTTTCCCGGATGTTTTCCCCCTTCACCGGTACCACCTCGTATCGCGTTAGGGCACACCTAGCATCATGCTTCGTCATGTCATGCATCGTCATGCTTTTGTTTGCATTATATTTATTGTTTCTTCCCCTTCTTCTCTCGCTAGACACCAAGACCGACGCTGCTGCTACCCAGTACGACTACGGTGTTGACGACCCCTCTCTCTTGCCAGAGCAACCAGGCAAGCCCCCCCCCTTGATCACCAGATATCGCCTACTCTACTCTCTATTGCTTGCATTAGAGTAGTGTAACATGTTACTGCTTTCCGTTAATCCGATCATGATGCATAGCCTGTCCTTGCTACTACTGTTGTTACCTTTACCTGCAATCCTAATGCTTAGTATAGGATGCTAGTTTATCATCCGTGGCCCTACATTCTTGTCCGTCTGCCATGCTATACTATCAGGCCGTGATCACTCGGGAAGTGATCACGGGTATATACTTATACATATATACATGCTATACAGGTGGTGATTAAAGTCGGGTCGGCTCATAGGAGTACCCGCGAGTGATTCCGATGTTGGGGGCTGAAGGGGCAGGTGGCTCCATCCCGGTAGAGGTCGGCCTGAGTTCCCGAAGGCCCCCGACTGTTACTTTGTGGCGGAGCGACAGGGCAGGTTGAGACCACCTAGGAGAGAGGTGGGCCTGGCCCTGGTCGGCATCCGTGGTTATTTCAAAATAACACGCTCAACGAGATCTTGGTATTTGATCTGAGTCTGGCTACTGGCCTATACGCACTAACCATCTACGTGGGGACAGTTATGGGCACTCGACGTCGTGGTATCAGCCGAAGCCTTCGTGACATCAGTGACTGAGCGGCGCACGCCGGGTTGGACCGCGTAACGCAACTTCCTTTGTAATGGAGGTTGCTAGGTCTGCTCTCCGGCCGCATACGCAACGTGCAGGTGTGCAATGGGCGATGGACCCAGACCCCTGCGCCATAGGATTTAGACCGGCGTGCTGACCTCTCTGTTGTGCCTAGGTAGGGCTGCGACATGTCGATCTTCCGAGGCCGGGCATGACCCAGAAAAGTGTGTCCAAACAAAGGGGATCGAGCGTATTGGGAAATGTGGTGCACCCCTGCAGGGAAGTTAATCTATTCGAATAGTCGTGATCTTCGGTAACAGGACGACTTGGAGTTGTACCTTGACTTTATGACAACTAGAACCGGATACTTAATAAAACACACCCTTCCAAGTGCCAGATACAACCGATGATCGCTCTCTCACAGGGCGACGAGGGGAGGATCATCGGTTAGGATTATGCTATGCGATGTTACTTGGTGAACTTACCATCTACTCTCTTCTCCTGCTGCAAGATGGAGGTTACCAGAAGCGTAGTCTTCGATAGGACTAGCTATCCCCATCTTATTCCGGCTTTCTGCAGTTCAGTCCACATATGATACCCTTATTCCATTTGATACCAATGCATACATATGTAGTGTAGCTCCTTGCTTGCGAGTACTTTGGATGAGTACTCACGGTTGCTTTGCTCCCCATTTTTTCTTTCCTATACCCGATTGCTGTGACCAGACGTTGGAGTCCAGGAGCCAGACGCCACTGTCGATGACGACTACTACTACTCGGGAGGTGCCTACTACTACATGCAGCCCGCTGACGACGACCATGAGTAGTTTAGGAGGATCCCAAGTAGGAGGCCCGCGCCTCTTTCGATCTGTATCCCAGTTTGTGCTAGCCTTCTTAAGGCAAACTTGTTTACTTATGTCTGTACTCATATATTGTTGCTTCCGCTGACTCGTCTATGAATGAGCTCCTGTATTCGAGCCTTCGAGGCCCCTGGCTTGTATTATGATGCTTGTATGACTTATTTTATTTGTAGAGTTGTGTTGTGATATCTTCCCGTGGGTCCCTGATCTTGATCGTACACGTTCGCGTGTATGATTAGTGTATGATTGAATCAGGGGCATCACATCCTCGTTACCTGATTCATCATAAGAAATAATAGTAGGATATTGGGAAGTCTCTTCCCTTTCGTTAGTATTCTCTTCATCTTATATTTGTTTTCTTGTTTTTATGTAATTGGCAATATATGGATTTTCAATGCAATTCACCGCACAATACATAAAAATTTCTTCTAGATCAAAATCAAGAACTTTATCAAGGATAAATTCTGGAAGATCCTTAGTTATACGTTTCATTTCTTCATAACCCAAAAGCAAACTAAGTTCATTATGATATGCAAGGGAAATAAAGTCATCACAATTCTTGGACACGATTTGATCATGAAACAATTTGCACTAGAGACTTAAATGACCACGTTCATTGAAATGTTCACAAGTACGGCTAAGAAAGTTTAAATTTTCAGCACAAAAATCTAGCCTTTCTTGCAACCACTTAGTTTCCAAATACTTATGCCTCTTGCAAAATCTATCTTCCCTATTTGGTGTGTACTTGCAAATTCTATGCGCTCCACAAAAATGGACATGCTTATAAGAGACATTTTCATTATGACTAGTGCAAACATCATTAGTACTATTGATATTCAAGGAGTTCATACTAACAACATTGCAATCATGCTCATCATTCAAAGATTTAGTGCCAAAATTTTTATAGACTTCTTCTTCTAGCACTTGAGCACAATTTTCCTTTCCATCATTCTCATGAAAAATATTAAAAAGATGAAGCGTATGAGGCAAACTCAATTCCATTTTTTGTAATTTTATAAACTAAACTAGTGATTAAACAAGAAACAAAAAGATTCGATTGCACGATCTAAAGATATACCTTCAAGCACTCACCTCCCCGGCAACGGCGCCAGAAAAGAGCTTGATGTCTACTATACAACCTTCTTCTTGTAGACGTTGTTGGGCCTCCAAGTGCAGAGGTTTGTAGGACAGTAGCAAATTTCCCTCAAGTGGATGACCTAAGGTTTATCAATCTGTGGGAGGCGTAGGATGAAGATGGTCTCTCCAAAACAACCCAGCAACCAAATAACAAAGAGTCTCTTGTGTCCCCAACACACACAATATAATGGTAAATTGTATAGGTGCACTAGTTCGGCGAAGAGATGGTGATACAAGTGTAATATGGATAGTAGATATAGGTTTTTGTAATCTGAAAAAATAAAAACAGCAAGGTAACTAATGATAAAAGTGAGCACAAACGGTATTGCAATGCTAGGAAACAAGGCCTAGGGTTCATACTTTCACTAGTGCAAGTCCTCTCAACAACGATAACATAATTGGATCATATAAATATCCCTCAACATGCAACAAAGAGTCACTCCAAAGTCACTAATAGCGGAGAACAAACAAAGAGATTATGGTAGGGTACGAAACCACCTCAAAGTTATCCTTTCTGATCGATCTATTCAAGAGTCCGTAGTAAAATAACACGAAGCTATTCTTTCCGTTCAATCTATCATAGAGTTCGTACTAGAATAACACCTTAAGACACAAATCAACCAAAACCCTAAAGTCGCCTAGATACTCCAATGTCACCTCAAGTATCCGTGGGTATAATTATACGATATGCATCACACAATCTCAGATTCATCTATTCAACCAACACAAAGAACTTCAAAGAGTGCCCCAAAGTTTCTACCGGAGAGTCAAGACGAAAATGTGTGCCAACCCCTATGCATAAGCTCACGAGGTCACGGAACTCGCAAGTTGATCACCAAAACATACATCAAGTGGATCACATGATATCCCATTGTCACCACAGATAAGCACGTGCAAGACATACATCAAGTGTTCTCAAATCCTTAAAGACTCAATCTGATAAGATAGCTTCAAAGGGAAAACTCAATTCATCACAAGAGACTAGGGGGAGAGAAACATCATAAGATCCAACTATAATAGCAAAGCTCGCGATACATCAAGATCGTATCACCTCAAGAACACGAGAGAGAGAGAGAGATCAAGCACATAGCTACTAGTACATACCCTCAGCCCTGAGGGTGAACTACTCCCTCCTCGTCATGGAGAGCGTCGGGATGATGAAGATGGCCATCGGAGAGGGATTCCCCCCTCTGGCAGGGTGTTAGAATGGGTCTAGATTGGTTTTTGGTGGCTATGGAGGCTTCTGGCGGCGGAACTCCCGATCTATTCTGTTCTTCTGATTTTTTTAGGGTATATGGACATATATAGGCGAAAGAAGTCGGTCAGGGGAGCCACAAGGGGCCCACGAGGGTGGGGGCGCGCCCAGGGGGCAGGCGCGCCTCCCTGCCTCGTGGCCACCTCGAAGCTTCCCTGACGTATACTCCAAGTCTCCTGGATTGCTGCCGTTCCAAAAATAACTCTCTCAAAGGTTTCATTCCATTTGGACTCCGTTTGATATTCCTTTTCTTTGAAACACTGAAATAGGCAAGAAAACAATAATTTGGGTTGGGCCTCCGGTTAATAGGTTAGTCCCAAAAATACTATAAAAGTGTATAATAAAGCCCATAAACATCCAAAACAGATAATGTAATAGCATGGAACAATAAAAAATTATAGATACGTTGGAGACGTATCAATAAGACATGTGTGTTGTGCGATGGGATTGCATACAGAACAACAACATATACATATAGACATACATACGTACGTACGTACATACACACACACACACTTATAAGGACATGGTTGCATAACCAAATTAAACGTCCAATTACATAGGTGGCTACTACAACCATCGCATTTGCACACACCAAAGTAAACTATTACATGCATAATTACATAGGTGGCTACTACACACATGACATTTCCACACACCAAAGTAAACTATATATTACATGCATGATTAACTAGGATAAACGATCATCTGATTATCATCTACTTCTCGTGACTCTTGCTCTGCTTGTGCCTCGATCTAGCCTTGTCGATCTCGGTAACGAGGCACTTCCTCATGTCATCAATCCGCCTGTGCATCTCGTAGCATGTGTACACAATCTTAGCCACGAACCTGAGGTGAGGTTCATCCAGTTGCCGCATCCAGGCCCCGTGCCAGGATACGGGACGTGTTCCCTTGGAATCCTACTTCATATTTTCGTAGTATGGGTCGATGATGGCCGAGGCGAGTTCAACCAGGGAGTCCTTCTTCGTGCTGCCCCAGACCCTGTAGTGCTCACAGATTTCGACAAGGTTCTCGCAGGCCAAGCCCGTAACCCTGAGCGCTTTTACGTCGTCGGTGGTTGATATGTCTCCAACATATCTACTTTTCCTAACACTTTTCCTCTTCTTTTGGACTCTAATTTGCATGTTTGAATGAAACTAACCCCGGACTGACGCCGTTTTCAGCAGAACTACCATGGTGTTGTTTTTGTGCAGAAATAAAAGTTCTCGGAATGGAACGAAACTTTGCGAGTAATTTTTATATAATATGTAATAATTTTTGGAGCTAAGACCTACCGGAGAGGGGCACCTGGGTGGGCACAACCCACCAGGGCGCGCGCCCCTCTCCTGGCGTGCCCAGGTGGGTTGTCCCCAACTGGTGGCCCCGCAGACCCTGAAATTGATGCTATAAAATCCTATTTTTAGAGAAAAAAATCAAGGAGAGAGCATTGTTGCGATCCACGAGACGGAGCCGCCGCGAAGCCCTATTCTTCCTCGGGGGGGGGGGGGGCAGACCTGGAGTCTGTTTGGGGCTCCGAAGAGGGGGATCTTCTTTCTTCATCATCACCAACCCTTCTCCATCGCCAATTCCATGATACTCCCCACCGGGAGTGAGTAATTCCTTCATAGGCTCACTAGTCGGTGAGGAGTTGGATGACATTCATCATGTAATCGAGTTAGTTTTGTTAGGGCTTGATCCCTAGTATCCACTATGTTCTTAGATTGATGTTGCTATGACCTTGCCATGCTTAATGCTTGTCACTTTGTGCCCGGGTGCCATGATTTCAGATCTGAACCGTTTATGTTATCACCATTATATTCATGTTCTAGATCCGATCTTGCAAGTTATAGTCACCTACTGCGTGTTATGATCCGGTAACCCCGGAGTGACAATAACCGTGACTTCTTCCGGTGATTACCGTAGTTTGAGGAGTTCATGTATTCACTATGTGTTAATGCTTTGTTCCGGTTCTCTATTAAAAGGAGGCCTTAATATCCCTTAGTTTCCAATATGGACCCCGCTGCCATGGGAGGGTAGGACAAAAGATGTGCAAGTTCTTTTAATAAAGCACGTATGACTATTTACGGAATACATGCCTACATTATATCGATGAACTGGAGCTAGTGCCTTATCGCCCTAGGTTATAACTGTCTCATGATGAATGTCATCCAACAAGTCACCGATCCAATGCCTACGAATTTATCTTATATTGTTCTTGCTAAGTTACTATACTGCTATCATCACTATTACACTTGCTACAAAATTACTACTATCACTATTACCATTACCATTGCTACTTCTACTATTATCAAAGCTATCATATTACTTTGCTACTGATTACTCGTTGCAGATAATTAATCTCCAGGTGTGGTTGAATTGACAACTCAGTTGCTAATACCTTCAAATATTCTTTGGCTCCCCTTGTGTCGAATCAATAAATTTGGGTTGAATAATCTACCCTCAAAAATTGTTGCAATCCCTCATACTTGTGGGTTATCAAGGCCTTTTTCTGGCGCTGTTGCTGAGGAGCATAGCTATATTTTTTGAGTGCTACCTCTTGAGCATGCGTTGGTTTTCCCTTGAAGAGGAAAGGGCGATGCAGCAAAGTAGCGTAAGTATTTCCCTTAGTTTTTGAGAACCAAGGTATCAATCCAGTAGGAGACAACGCACAAGTCACCTAGTACCTGCACAAACAATCAAGAACCTCGCAACCGACGCGATAAAGGGGTTGTCAATCCCTTCATGGTCACTTGCAAAAGTGAGATCTGATAGAGATAATAAGAGAAATATTTTTGGTATTTTGTTGTACAGATTGGAAAATAAAGATTGCAAAATAGTAAATGAGATGCGATAACAAAAGAGATGCAATATAATAAGAAAGAGACCCGGCGGCCATAGGTTTCACTAGTGGCTTCTCTCATGATAGCATGTATTACGGCGGGTGAGCAAATTACTTCCGAGCAATTGATAGAAAAGTGCATACTTATGAAGATATCTAAGGAAATTATCATGAATATAGGCATCAAATCCGTGTCAAGTAGATCGAAACGATTCTGCATCTACCACTATTAATCCACACATCAACCGCTATCCAGCATGCATCTAGAGTATTAAGTTCATAAGAACAGAGTAACGCATTAAGCAAGATGACATGATGTAGAGGGATAAACTCAAGCAATATGACATAAACCCCATTGTTTTATCCTCGATGGCAACAATACAATACGTACCTTGCTGCCCCTACTGTCACTTGGAAAGGACACCGCAAGATTGAACACAAAGCTAAGCACTTATCCCATTGCAAGAAAGATCAATCTAGTAAGCCAAACTAAAATGATAATTCGAAGAGACTTGCAAAGATATCAAATCATGTATATAAGAATTCAGAGAAGAACCAAATAATATTCATAGATAATCAAGTTCATAAACCCACAATTCATCGGATCTCAGCAAACACACCGCAAAAGAGTATTACATCAAATAGATCTCCAAGAATATCGATGAGAACTTTGTATTGAAGATCAAAGACAGAGAAGAAGCCATCTAGCTTGTAACTATGGACCCGAAGGTCTGTGGTAAACTACTCACGCTTCATCAGAGAGGCTACGTTGTTGATGTAGAAGCCCTTCGTGATCGATTCCCCCTCCGGCAGATCGCAGGAAAAGGCCCCAAGATGGGATCTCACGGGTACAGAAGGTTGCGGCGGTGGAAAAGTGGTTTCGTGGCTCCCTCTGATGTTTCTAGGGTATAAGGGCATATATAGGTGAAAGAAGTACGTCGGTTGAGCTCCATGGGGCCCACGAGGGTGGGGGCGCGCCTACCCCCTGGGCGCGCCCTCCTGCCTCGTGGCCTCCTCACGGATTTCCAGACTTCCACTCCAAGTCTCCTAGTTTGCTTTCGGTCCAAGAAAGATCATAGCGAAGGTTTTATTCCGTTTGGTATTCCTTTTCTGCGAAACACTAAAATAGGAAAAAAACAGAAACTGGCACTTGGCCTCCAGTTAATAGGTTAGTCCCCAAAATAATATAAAAGATCATATTAATGCCTATTAAACATCCAAAATAGATAATATAATAGAATGGAACAATCAAAAATTATAGATACGTTGGAGACTTATCAAGCATCCCCAAGCTTAATTCCTGCTCGCCCTCGAGTAGGTAAAGGATAAAAACAGAATTTTTGATGTGGAATGCTACCTAACATATTTATCAATGTAATTTTCTTTATTATGTCATGAATGTTCAAATCCGAAAGATTCAAGACACAAGTTTAATATTGACATAAAAATAATAATACTTCAAGCATACTAACAAATTAATTATGTCCTCTAAAAATAACATGGCCAAAGAAAGTTCATCCCTACAAAATCATATAGTTTGGTCATGCTCCATCTTCACCACACAAAATATTTAAATCATGCACAACCCCGATGACAAGCCAAGCAATTGTTTCATACTTTAGTAATCTCAAACCTTTTCAACTTTCATGCAATACATGAGCGTGAGCCATGGACATAGCACTATAGGTGGAATAGAGTGGTGGTTGTGGAGAGGACAAAAAGGAGGAAGATGGTCTCACATCAACTAGGCGTATAATGGGCTATGGAGATGCCCATCAATAAATGTCAATGTGAGTGAGTAGGGATTGCCATGCAACAGATGCACTAGAGCTATAAATGTATGAAAGCTCAACAAAAGAAACTAAGTGGTTGTGCATCCAACTTGCTTGCTCCTGAAGACCTAGGGCATTTGAGGAAGCCCATTGTTGGAATATACAAGACAAGTTCTATAATGAAAATTGCCCACTAGTGTATGAAAGTGACAAAATAAGAGACTCTCTATCATGAAGATCATGATGCTACTTTGAAGCACAAGTGTGGAAAAAGGATAGTAGCATTGTCCCTTCTCTCTTTTTCTCTAATTTTCTTTTTTTCTTTTTTTGGGCCTTCTTTTTTTATTTGGTCTTTCTCTTTTTTTCCTCACATGGGACAATGCTCTAATAATGATGATCATCACACTTCTATTTATTTACAACTCAAAGATTACAACTCGATACTTAGAACAAAAATATGACTCTATATGCGTGCCTCCGGCAATGTATTAGGGTGTGCAATGAATCAAGAGTGACATGTATCAAAAATTATGAACGGTGGCTTTGCCACAAATACGATGTCAACTACATGATCATTCAAGGCAATATGACAATACTGGATCGTGTCATAATAAACGGAATGGTGGAAAGTTGCATGGCAATATATCTTAGAATGGCTATGGAAATGCCATAATAGGTAGGTATGGTGGCTGTTTTGAGGAAGGTAAATGGTGGGTTTATGGTACTGGCGAAAGTTGCCTGGTACTAGAGAGGCTAGCAATGGTGGAAGGGTGAGAGTGCGTATAATCCATGGACTCAACATTAGTCATAAAGAACTCACATACTTATTGCTAAAATATACAAGTCATCAAAAACCAAGCACTACGCGCATGCTCCTAGGGGGAGAGATTGGTAGGAAAAGACCATTGTTCGTCCCCGGCCGCCACTCATAAGGAAGACAATCAAAGAAATACCTCATGCTTCAAATTTGTTACACAATGGTTACCATACGTTCATGCTACGGGACTTGCAAACCTCAACACAAGTATTTCTCAAGTTCACAATTACTCAACTAGCATGACTCTAATATCACCATCCTCATGTCTCAAAACAATCATCAATTATCAAACTTCTACTGTTCAACACACTTTATATGAAAGAAAATTACCGTGTTGTTCTAAAAGGCTCCCAAAATAATATAAGTGAAGCATGAGAGATCAATAATTTCTATAAAATAAAACCACCACCGTGCTCTAAAAGGATATAAGTGAAGCACTAGAGCAAAATTGTATAGCTCAAAAGATATAAGTGAAGCACATAGAGTGTTCTAATAAATTACGATTCATGTGTGTCTCTCCCAAAAGGTGTGTAAAGCAAGGATGATTGTGGTAAACTAACAAGAAAAGACTCAAATCATACAAGACGCTCCAAGCAAAACACATATCATGTGGTGAATAAAAATATAGCCTCAAGTAAAGTTATCGATAGACGAAGACAAAAGAGGGGATGCCTTCCGGGGCATCCCCAAGCTTTGGATTTTGGTTGTCCTTGAATTTTACCATGGGGTGCCTTGGGCATCCCCAAGCTTAGGCTCTTGCCACTCCTTGTTCCAAAATCCATCAAATATTTACCCAAAAACTTGAAAACTTCACAACACAAAACTCAACAGAAAATCTCGTGAGCTCCGTTAGTATAAGAAAATAAACCACTACTTTAAGGTACTGTAATTAAATCATTCTTTATTTATATTGGTGTGAAACCTACTGTATTCCAACTTCTCTATGGTTCATACCCCCCGATACTAGCCATAGATGCATCAAAATAAGCAAACAACACGCGAAAAAACATAATGTGTCAAAAACAGAACAGTCTGTAGCTATCTGTAGGTTTCGAATACTTCTGTAACTCCAAACATTCTAAAAAATTAGGACGGCCATGAAAATTTGTATAATGATCTAATGCAGTTGGAATTGATATTTTATCGCTCTCTGGTAAAAAATTAAAATTATTTTCATGAGCTCATACTTTCTGTTTTTGTCAGCAAGATCAAACAACAATCACCCAAGAAGATCCTAAAGGCTTTACTTGGCACAAACACTAATTAAAAATAAAAACACAATCATAACAGAGGCTAGATAAATTATTTATTACTAAATAGGAACAAAAAGTAAAGAACAAAAATAAAATTTGGTTGCCTCCCAACAAGCGCTATCGTTTAACTCCCCTAGCTAGACATAAAAGCAAGAATAGATCTAGGTATTGTCATCTTTGGTATGCAATCCATAAGTGGCTCTCATAATAGATTCATAAGGTAATTTAATTTTCTTTCTAGGAAAGTGTTCCATGCCTTTCCTTAATAGAAATTGGAATCTAATATTTCCTTCTTTCATGTCAATAATTGCACCAATCATTCTAAGGAAAGGTCTACCAAGAATAATTGTACATGTAGGATTGCAATCTATATCAAGAATAATGAAATCTACGGGCACATAATTCCTATTTGCAACAATAAGAACATCATTAATTCTCCCCATAGGTTTCTTAATGGTGGAATCTGCAAGATGCAAATTTAAAGAATAATCATTGAATTCACGGAAACCTAGCACATCACACAAAGTTTTTGGAATCGTGGAAACACTAGCACCCAAATCACATAAAGCATAGCATTCATAATCTTTAATCTTAATTTTATTAGTAGGTTCTCACTCATCATAAAGTTTTCTAGGGATAGAAACTTCTAGTTCAAGCTTTTCTTCATAGGATTGCATTAAAGCATCAACGATATGTTTAGTAAAAGCTTTATTTTGATCATAAGCATTCTAACACAGATTGCAACAAGGAAACACAATCTATCAAAGAGCAATTACCATAATTAAATTCCTTGAAATCCAATATAGTGGGTTCATTGCTATGTAAAGTTTTGACCTCTTCAATCCCACTTTTATTAATTTTTGCATCAAGATCTAAAAACTCTGAATCATTGGGACGCCTTTTAACTAAAGTTGACTCATCTCAAGTCCCATCTTTATCAAGATTCATATTGGAAATTAAATATTTAATAGGAGACACATCAATCACTTTTAGATCTTCATCATTATTATCATGAGAACTAGAAGAACACGCTTTCACAAAGCAATCTTTTTTTGCACGCATCCTAGCGGTTCTTTCTTTGCACTCATCAATGGAAATTCTCATGGCCTTGAGAGACTCATTGATGTCATGCTTAGGTGGAATAGATCTAAGTTTCAAAGAATCAACATCAAGAGAAATTATATCCATGTTTCTAGCCAACTCATCAATCTTAAGCAATTTTTCTTCAACCAAAGCATTGAAATTATTTTGCGAACTCATAAATTCTTTAACACTAATCCCAAAATCAAAGGGCGTCTTATTAAAATTTCCATAAGAGTTATTGTACGAATTACCATAATTATTAGAGGAATTACTAGGAAACGGCCGAGAATTAAAGTTTCCTCTATACGCGTTGTTACCAAAATTGTTCCTACCAACAAAATTCACATCCATAGATTCATTATTATTCTAAATCAAAGTGGACAAAGGCATATCATTAGGATCGGAAAGAGCACTTTTATTAGCAAACAATTTCATAAGTTCATCCATCTTTCCACACAAAAAATTAATCTCTTCAATTGCATGCACTGTTTTACTAGTGGATCTTTCAGTGTGCCATTGAGAATAATTAACCATAATATTGTCCAGGAGTTTAGTAGCTTCTCCTAAAGTGATTTCCATAAAAGTGCCTCCCATGACCAAATCTAAAAGATTTCTAGAAGAAAAATTAAAGCCGGCATAATATTTTTGTATAATCATCCACAAATTCAAACCATGAGTAGGGCAATTACGTATCATTAGTTTCATCCTCTCCCAAGCTTGTGCAACATGCTCATGATCAAGTTGCTTAAAGTTCATAATATCGTTCCTAAGGGAGATAATTTTAGCAGGAGGAAAATACTTAGAGATAAAAGCACCTTTGCACTTATTCCACGAATCAATACTATTTTTAGGCAAAGAAGAGAACCAAGTTTTAGCACGATCTCTAAGCGAAAACGGACATAGCTTAAATTTGAAAATATCATTATCCACATCTTTCTTATTTTGCATATCACACAAATCAACAAAGTTGTTTAGATGGGTAGCGACATCTTCACTAGGAAGGCCAGAAAATTGATCTTTCATAACAAGATTCAACAAAGCGGTATTAATTTCACCAGATTCAGCATCGGTAGTAGGAGCAATCGGGGTGCTAATAAAATCATTTTTTTTGGTATTGGAAAAGTCACACAATTTTGTATTATCTTGAGCCATTGTGACAAACAATTAATCCAACACACAAGCATAGAAGAAGCAAGTCAAAAGCGACGAACGGAAGAGGGCGAATAAAAACGGCAAAGGTGAAGTGGGGGAGAGGAAAACGAGAGGCAAATGGAAAATAATGTAATGTGAGGGAGAAGAGTCTATGATGGGTACTTGGTATATCTTGGCTTGGCGTAGATCTCCCCGGCAACGGCGCCAGAAATCATTCTTGCTACCTCTTGAGCATGCGTTGGTTTTCCCTCAAAGAGTAAAGGGGATGCAGCAAAGTAGCGTAAGTATTTCCCTCAGTTTTTGAGAACCAAGGTATCAATCCAGTAGGAGACAACACACAAGTCACCTAGTACCTGCACAAACAATCAAAAACCTCACAACCAACGCGATAAAGGGGTTTTCAATCCCTTCACAGTCACTTGCGAAAGTGAGATCTGATAGAGATAATAAGATCAATATTTTTGGTATTTTGTTGTATAGATTGGAAAATAAAGATTGCAAAATAGTAAACGAGATGCGATAATAAAAGAGATGCAATATAATAAGAAAGAGACCCGGGGGCCATAGGTTTCACTAGTGGCTTCTCTCATGATAGCATGTATTACGGCGGGTGAACATACTGCCGAGCAATTGATAGAAAAGTGCATAGTTATGAGGATATCTAAGGCAATGATCATGAATATAGGCATTACATCCGTGTCAAGTAGATCGAAACGATTCTGCATCTACTACTATTATTCCACACATCGACTGCTATCCAGCATGCATCTAGAGTATTAAGTTCATAAGAATAGAGTAACGCATTAAGAAAGATGACATGATGTAGAGGGATAAACTCAAGCAATATGACATAAACCCCATCTTTTTATCCTCGATGGCAACAGTACAATACGTGCCTTGCTGCCCCTACTGTCACTGGGAAAGGACACCACAAGATTGAACCCCAAAGCTAAGCACTTCTCCCATTGCAAGAAAGATCAATCTAGTAGGCCAAACTAAATCGATAATTCGAAGAGAATTGCAAAGATATCAAATCATGCATATAAGAATTCAGAGAAGAACCAAATAATATTCATAGATAATCAAGTTCATAAACCCACAATTCATCGGATCTCGGCAAACACACCGCAAAAGAGTATTACATCGAATAGATCTCTAAGAACATCGAGGAGAACTTTGTATTGAAGATCAAAGAGAGAGAAGAAGCCTTCTAGCTAATAACTATGGACCCGAAGGTCTGTCGTAAACTACTCATGCTTCATCGGAGAGGCTATGGTGTTGATGTAGAAGCCCTCCGTGATCGATTCCCGCTCCGGTAGATCGCTGAAAAAGGTCCCAAGATGGGATCTCACGGGTACAAAAGGTTGCGGCGGTGGAAAAGTGGATTCATGGGTCCCTCTGATGTTTCTAGGGTATAAGAGTATATGTAGGCGAAAGAAGTACGTTGGTTGAGCTCCATGGGGCCCACGAGGGTGGGGGCGCGCCTACCCCCTGGGCGCGCCCTCCTGCCTCGTGGCCGCCTCATGAAGTTCCAGACTTCCACTCCAAGTCTCCTGGTTTGCTTTCGGTCCAAGAAAGATCATCGCGAAGGTTCATTCCATTTGAATTACGTTTGGTATTCATTTTCTGCGAAACACTGAAATAGGCAAAAAAACAAAAAACAGGCACTGGGCCTCCGGTTAATAGGTTAGTCCCAAAAATAATATAAAACAACATATTAAAGCCCATTAAACATCCAAAATAGATAATATAATAGCATCGAACAATAAAAAATTATAGATACATTGGAGACGTATCATTGAGTCACTTGGGATTATTATCATATTATCACTATGAAGAATCTGAAGGATGCTAAGACTAAATATTTCCCTCAAAGACGAGGGGAGGTAAGGAACTGCCATCCAGTTCTGCTTTAGATTCACCTTATGTTATAAGTAAACTTGCAACACCACCACATGCTATTAATTCTGATATGTCGCAAGTTTTTGATGATGCTACTTCTTGCTACAGATAATGCTTATGATGATGCTAGTACCTTGCTTAATGATGATGTGCCACTCGGTGACTTTCTTGATAAACAAATTACTAGAGTTATACAACACGATGTTGTTGAATCTGATGATGAGCTTGAAACTGAATCTCCTGAAACACCTACTAGAACTGACATTCCTAGATATGAATTGCTTGAGGTACCTGTATGAGTAAATAAAGAACTAGAGATATTCTTGCTTGCAATGATAGAGATGAACTAGAGAAATTATTATGCAAGTATAAAGAAAAATCTCTGAATGCTAGAAGGAAATGTGATCCTAAATTTGCTACTTCACCGATCTTTATTGATGATAAGGATTATGAATTCTCTGTCGACCCAGAGTTAATTACTTTGGTTGAATCTGATCCTTTCCATGGTTATGAAACTGAAACTGTTGTGGCACATCTTACTAAGTTGAATGACATAGCCACCCTTTTTACTCATGATGAGAAAACTCGCTATTACTTTATACTCAAATTATTTCCTTTCTCATTAAAGGGTGATGCTAAAGCTTGGTACAATACTCTTTCTCATGGTTGTGTGCGTAGTCCCCAGGATATGATTTATTACTTCTCTGAAAAATATTTGCCTGCTCATAAGAAACAAGATGCCTTACAGGAAATATTTAACTTTGTGCAAATTAAAGAAGAGAGTCTCCCACAAACCTGGGGGTAGGCTTTGCCAATTACTTAATGCTTTGCCTGATCATCCTCTTAAGAAAAATGTAATACTTGATATCTTCTATAATGGACTAACCGATGCTTCTAGGGAGTTCCTAGATAGTTGTGCTGGTTCTGTTTTCAGGGAACAAACTGTTGGACAAGCTTAGGAATTATTGAATAACATACTGAAAAATTATGACGATTGGACTATTCCTGAACCACCACCTAAACCCGCTCCGAAGAAGAGGGGTATATTATATATTAGTCCTGAAGATATGCAAGAGGCAATGAAATCTATGAAGGAAAAAGGTATTAAAGCTGAGGATGTGAAAATTTAACCTCCTATTAAAGAAATACATGGGCTTAATACGCCACCACCGCCTAAGGTGGTAGAGGTAAATTCTCTTATGAAGTTCAATGATAATGATAATCCTCACAATATGCATCCTAGCTAATGCCTTTATGAGTTTGAAAATTATATTAGAAAATAAGATCACTTCAATGCAAATGTTATGAAACAATTGAAATACAACCCTGATATGATTGCTCGCTTTAGTGACTTTTTATTTAGAATATCAAATGATGTTAGAGGTGTTGGAAAGCATGCTTCTATGGTTCAAACTCAGTTAGAACAAGTTGCTAAATCTCAAGGAGAATTGCTTGATGAAATGAATAATAATATGCATGGCTTTGTTATTAGAGTTGCAACTAGAGGAGGTAAAATGACTCAGGAACCACTTTATCCTAAGGGACACCCAAAAAGAATTGAACAGGATTCACAAAGAGCTAACACTAGTGTACCTAGTCCTTCTAGAAAGAAAAAGAAAAATGATAGGACTTTGCATGCTCCTAGTGAACCTGAAATAGAGAAACCTGCTGATAATGATAATGAAACTTCTATCTCAGATGCTGAAACCCAGTCTGGTAATGAACACTCACCTAGTGATAATGAAAAAGATAATGCTGATGTTCATGAAGACTCTCAACCAAATAATAAAGAGCCAGACAATGATGTTGAGATAGAACCTCCTGTTGATCTTGATAACCCACAACCTAACAATAAAAGGTATGATAAAAGAGACTTTGTGGCTAGAAAACATGGTAAAGAAAGAGAACCATGGGTTCAAAAACCTATGCCTTTTCCACCCAAGTCAACAAAAAGAATGATGATGAAGAATTTGAACGCTTTGCTAAAATGCTGAGGCCAATCTTTTTGCATACTCGCTTGACTGATATCTTGAAAATGCCTCCTTATGCAAAGTATATGAAAGACATCATCACAAATAAGAGAAAAATACCGGAAGCTGAAATCTCACTATGCTTGCTAATCATACTTTTAAATATGGAGTACCTAAAAAACTTGCAGATCCGAGAATACCAACTATACCTTGCTCTATCAAAAAGAATTATGTGAAAACTGCTTTGTGTGATTTAGGAGCTGCTGTTAGTGTTATGCCTTTCTCTTTATATAAAAGACTTGATCTGAATAAACTCACACCTACTGAAATATCTTTGCAAATGGCTGATAAATCAACTACCATACCTATCAGTATTTGTGAGGAAGTGCCCGTTGTTGTTGCTAATGTTACTATTTTGACTGACTATGTTATACTTGAGATGCGCGAGGACGACAACATGTCGATTATCCTTGGTAGACCCTTCTTGGATACTACAGGGGTTGTTATTGATTGCAATAAAAACAAGGTCACTTTTCATATGAATGGTAATGAGCATACGATGCACTTTCCGAATAAACAATTCCAAGTGAATGGTATTAACGTTATTGAAAAGTCTTTGACAATCACTATTGGAAGTTTTCAAATACCTCTACCTACTGTCGAAAAGAAATATGAAATGCTTATTGTTGGGGGCATTCATATCCCCATTGAGGTAACTTAGTGGTTTACGAAAGTTCTTCCGTTTCATGCTAATCGAAAGTGGTTGTTAATAAGACTTGATCAACCTTATTAATGGATCATTTTTGAACGGTATGAAGTTGATGAATTTAGTAAGCACTAATTTATGTCCCTATTTTTTATTCTCTGTTTTTATTAGTTAAATAAAATAAAATGCCATGTTTTGTCTGTTTTCTGAATTTCCAGTGCAATAAAAAATGACCCAAAAATAAAGTTCTCAGAATGCCCTGAAAATTTAATACGATTTTTTTCTGAATATTTAAGAATTTTTGGTGCAAATAACATCAGAGGAGGTGCACCAGGTGGGCACAACCCACCTGAGCATGCCAGCACCCCCAGGCGCGCCCTGGTGGGTTGTGGTCCCCACGTGGGCCCCCTCACTTATCGCATCACACCACATCATCACCTACCTCCAGAAAAAAAATCTCCATTGCTCTCTCTCCCATGTTCTTGCTCTCAAACCCACGGATTTCGATCTCTTTGCTGGAAGCTCCGTTTCTGAAACTGTTTGGGGAGATTGTTGCTTGGTATGTGATTCCGCCGTTTGTCCAATTAGTTTTTATTTTAGTGGTTTATATTTTGAATAATTAGCTATTCTTGTTGCTGTAGATGTGCTTGCATGTTGAATTCTTAGTGTTCTAAGTAGTTTGAATGCTTGCTATGGCCTCTATGTATCCCTATGAGTAGTTGGTATCATTTTTGTGTAGTTTTTTTAAAAAAAATTGTGGGCTAATAAATTTCAGAATTTTGTTCATAGGAAAACCATGAATATCTTTAGGAAGTTTGGTTCCAAGAAGAACTCTAAGGGTGTTATTGGGGAGTCATCTGATAGTGATCTCCATCCTCGGAGGTTGGCGGAGGTACGACTATGTGAATGGCCGCACACCCCGTTCCTGGAAGAGGCTAGAATCCTGAAGGAGTTCATGCAATATGCTGTGAATGCCAGCCTCACCGACTTCATTGCAGATGAGTGTGAACAACACCAAATCCTCACAAACATTTTTGTTCAGAGCTTTACTTTCCTGCCTAGGAATAATCCTCCTGAAGTTAGCTTTGATTTTTATGCTGAAAACCATCAGATACCACTTACTGAATTTTGTGACATATGCTTGATCCCTTCTGATGGGAGCATGGCCGAGCCTAGGCTGGCTGGGTTTGAGGCATTTTATCGTACTTTGACCATGGGAGATGAGAGAGGGGTGTTAGCTACCACCGCCACAGACTTGCATTTTCCTGCTGTTCATTACTTTGCACTTTTCATTGCAAAATGCTTGCTAGGGAGAAGGTGGGAGCACTCAGCTCACCAGACCTTGCTATTTTGCGTCGTGCACTAGAGGGCGACAACACCTATAGCTTGGGAGCTATTGTGGATTGTCGCCTCCATCTTAATAAATCTCAGGGTAAAATCCATGGTGGGATTTATGCTACTCGCTTGGCGGCCCACTTTAATGTTGGGATATGCCCTCATGATTACCCTCTGACCAAGGTTTATCTAGACCGTGCAACCATGGAACACCATCATTTTCTTGCACAAGATTATCCTGATATTCCTATCCCTTATGACCTGGTTTTAGCATCGAAACTCGTGATATTATTCCATTGCCTGCCCCTGCTTTGTTTGATTCTGTTGCTAGGGGCGGATATAAGATCATGCCTGTAGACATCATTGCATACCGGAGCGCTCAGGCTGCCGAGGAGGCAGTGGAGGAGCCTCCGTAGTGGTATCAGTGGATGTCCGCTCCTCAGTATCCCTACTACCATCCAGACTACTGATCGACTACCAAGTTAGGTCAAAAGCCTAAGCTTGGGGGAGTACGTGTTCCTCACCGACATTACATTCATGTCCACTTATTTATCTTGTTGATGTTCACACTTTTTCATTGTATCATCCATGCTTAGATTTATTTTGCTTGCTTTATTCTTGTGTGTTTGAAAAACTTTAGAAAAACCAAAAAAAATAGTTGTAGCTAGTTTACTTTCTATGCATGCTTAGTTGTAATATTAAAAAGAAAAACCCAAAAAGATTTCCTTGTTCTTCTCTTGCTTGTTGGGAGCTTCCCCATGTAAATAGTTTTTCTCGTTTTTGCTTTTGTCTTTTATTTGCTCGTTCAAGAAAACCAAAAACTCCAAAAATATTTTAGTGCGTTTCTCTGAAATTCTTTTCTTTCATTCGAGTTGTACCAAGGAGAAGACCACAATGAAAATGTTGAGTGGCTCTCATATGAATAATTGTAGAACTAACAAAGAGCCCATTTTACCTTCTCTTCTCCTGTTGAATAAAATGTTTTGCAGATTCTAGCTTAGTCCATGGCACTCTTGCACTATTATTATTTTCACATCGTTCGGTCGTGCAAGTGAAAGGCAATAATGACGATATTCGATGAACTGGCCATGGCAGAGAGAAACTGGTATGAACTCGACTTGTTCTGTTTGTGTAAATATGTTTAACCTAGTATCCATGATTCAACCCATTATGATTAAACATGTTTGCAATGACAATTAGAGATTATAGTTTCTCATGCCATGCATAAGTAGCTGGGAGTAAATAATGATTTATCTTGGATATCAAGATTGCGTTTAAATTACCGTGATGTAGTATGATGATATGGTATCCTCCTCTGAATGTTCAAGTGGCTTGACTTGGCACATGTTCATGCATGTAGTTGAATCAAAACCAACATAGCCTCTATGATATTTATGTTCATGGTGTTCATATCCTACTCATGCTAGTGTCCAATGTTACTTATGCATAATGCATGATCATGATCGTTGTTGCTCTCTAGCTGGCCGCTTCTCAATCTAATTGCTAGCCTTCGCCTGTACTAAGTGGGGATTCTGCTTGTACATAAAAAAACCTTGAACCCAAAGTTATTCTAGATGAGTCCACCATACCTACCTATATGTGGTATTACCCTGCCGTCCTAAGTAAATTTGCATGTGCCACCTCTAAAAACTTCTAAAAAATATCTGTTTTGCGTGCCTGGATCGTTCCTGGAACGACATGAGGTGGTCGGTATCTTCCATGCTAAGCGGGTTATTCTCAGGTAGAGTGTTTATTCACTCGCCATCGCACGAGAAAAGGGCAGTAATAGGGATGCCCAGTCCCAAACTTCACAATACAAAAAGAGTTAATCGCTCGAATAATCAAACAAAAACTCCCAATGGAGTCAAAACCTTTACTTTTATCGCTTTAGAACCACCACTAGCTTGTTTAGCATGGGAGATATTGATAACTGATAGTCGGGTAGTAAATGAGAAGGGTGCATGTCTCAAAATATCATTTATCTCTGTTTTAAAAACTTGAGCTCTGGCACCTCTGCAAATCAGTGCTTCCCTTTGTGAAGGGACTTTCTATTTACTTTTATTTTGTGTCATCACCTTCTGAAACAAGCGCTAGAAACTGAGAGAGCACAACTGTCATGACTTATGCATTGTGTGTAGCTAATGTTGGGTGCATCATGACTGGATCTTTTCTACCATGAATTACAATGTTTAGTCGCTGCTTGGACTTTGGAGGTGCTCTGCATTTATGTTTTGCGGTCTCAGAAAGGGCTAGCGAGATACCACTATTGTCATATTATATCATAGTTGTTTTGAAAATGTGTTGCCATTTGAGATGTCTTATTATTGCTTGCTAGCTGATTGTGTCATTAATATGAGTTAATATAATCTTTAATAGTTATTGTCGGCATGGTTAGTTATAATGTTGGTTGAAAACCTGGGTGTTGTTTACGCTTATTTATGCAAACAAGATCAAAAGAGTTTGTAAAAGTTTTTACTTTTCACTTTCAGTTTATCAACTGAATTGCTTGAGGATAAGCAATGGTTTAAGCTTGGGGGAGTTGATACGCCTCCAACGTATCTACTTTTCCTAACGCTTTTCCTCTTGTTTTGGACTCTAATTTGCATGATTTGAATGAAACTAACCCTGGACTGACGCTGTTTTCAGCAGAACTACCATGGTGTTGTTTTTGTGCAGAAATAAAAGTTCTCGGAATGGAACGAAACTTTGCAAGGAATTTTTATATAATATATAAGAATTTCTAGAGCCAAGACCTCCTTGAGAGGGGCACCTGGGTGGGCACAACCCAGCAGGGCACGCCCCCCTCTCCTGGCGCGCCCAGGTGGGTTGTCCCCACCTGGTGGCCCCGTAGACCCTGAAACCGACGCTCTAAAATCCTATTTTTGGAGAAAAAATCAGGGAGAAAGAATTATCGTGATCCACGAGACGGAGCCACCGCCAAGCCCTGTTCTTCCTCCGAGAGGCAGATCTGGAGTCCGTTTGGCGCTCCAGAGAGGGGGATCTTTGTTCTTCGTCATCACCAACCCTTCTCCATGGCCAATTCCATGATGCTCCAGAGTAATTTCTCCGTAGGCTCGCTGGTCGGTGAGGAGTTGGATGAGATTCATCATGTAATCGAGTTAGTTTTGTTAGGGCTTGATCCCTAGTATCCACTTTGTTCTTAGATTGATGTTGCTATGACTTTCCATGCTTAATGCTTGTCACTTTGGGCCCGGGTGCCATGATTTCAGATCTGAATCGTTTATGTTATCACCATTATATTCATGTTCTAGATCCGATCTTGCAACTTATAGTCACCTACTACATGTTCTGATCCGGTAACCCTGGAGTGAAAATAACCGGGACTTCTTCCTAGTATCCATTATTCCTAGTATCCATGATTTCAGATCTGAATCGTTTATGTTATAACCATTATATTCATGTTCTAGATCCGATCTTGCAACTTATAGTCACCTACTACATGTTCTGATCCGGTAACCCTGGAGTGACAATAACCGGGACTTCTTCCTAGTGACAATAACCCTGGAGTGATAATAACCCTGGAGCTTAATGCTTGTCACTTTGGGCCCGGGTGCCATGATTTCAGATCTGAATCGTTTATGTTATCACCATTATATTCATGTTCTAGATCCGATCTTGCATCTTATAGTCACCTACTACATGTTCTGATCCGGTAACCCTGGAGTGACAATAACCGGGACTTCTTCCAGTGATTACCGTAGTTTGAGGAGTTCGTGTATTCACTATGTGTTAATGCTTTGTTCCGGTTCTCTATTAAAAGGAGGCCTTAGTATCCCTTAGTTTCCAATATGGACCCCGCTGCCACGGGAGGGTAGGACAAAAGATGTCATGCAAGTTCTTTTAATAAAGCACGTATGACTATTTACGGAATACATGCCTACATTATATCGATGAACTGGAGCTAGTGATGTATCGCCCTAGGTTATAACTGTCTCATGATGAATGCCATCCAACAAGTCACTGATCCAATGCCTACGAATTTGTCTTATATTGTTCTTGCTAAGTTACTACTTCTATCATCAATGTTACACTTGCTACAAAATTACCGCTATCACTGTTACCGTTACCATTGCTACTGCTACTATTATCAAAGCTATCATATTACTTTGCTATTGATTACTCACTGCAGATAATTAATATCCAGGTATGGTTGAATTGACAACTCAGCTGCTAGTACCTTCAAATATTCTTTGGCTCCCCTTGTGTCGAATCTATAAATTTGGGTTGAATACACTACCCTCAAAAACTGTTGCGATCCCCTATACTTGTGGGTTATCAAGACATTTTTCTGGCGCCGTTGCCAGGGAGCATAGCTATATTTGTTGAGTCACTTGGGATTATTATCATATTATCACTATGACGAATCTGAAGGATGCTAAGACTAAGATATTTCCCTCAAAGACGAGGACGGGGGTATGTTTGAATATGTTAATGCATGTTACTAAAAAATATATAACTAGAAACTATGTTCAAATATGAATCCAACGATATAATCTTTGGCAACATGCATTCGTGTTTTATTAGTTAAATCATACGTATAAACCAGGCCGGGGGTATAGTAGGTAATTAAATCACAAACGTTATTTTTGTTAATCGTATGTGTACATGTCCTTTCTTCCTCCTCTCGCACATCTTGTCACCCCGCTGTTGCAGACGGCTTTGAGCGCAAGCTTGAGCAGCGCGTGGGGGCATTCTTTTGGCCAATCGGTGGTGAGCTCGTTCCCGCGCAAGCTTCCTGCCCGACTCGGTGAAATCCCCCAAAATCCCAATGCTTACCAGCCTACTATATAAACCTTCATGGTCGGCGAGTCATGCGTCCCATTTTCACCTCCCTCCTTGTAGCTTATTTCGTCTGCTTCCCCCGCAATCGCCAATGGCACCGGTCCGTCATCGTCGCTCAACCACTCTGCCGTCATCAGAGGACTTCTCCATCTGGGATGCTACACCGTGGCGGTGGCATAGTCCCCAGCGTCATGTAGTGTGTGTGGCGTCCCTATTGGGTGTGCACGGAACACCCACCACACACCCGTCGGCAGCTGTTGTCATCCGCCGTTGCCACCACACCACCGTCAAAAGCCAGGGCCATCGCCCGCTCCACCGCCACGGCCCGAAGGCAGGAGGTGGCCGTCATGGTCGCTACCCCACTGCCGACCACCGTGGCCATCACCCGCTCCACCACCGTGGCCCGAAGGCGGGAGCTGGTGGTCATGGCCACCACCCCATCGTCGGCCGCTGTTGTCGCGAGCCCACCATCGACCGCTGGGACCATAACCCGCTCCACCACAGCCACCCAAAGGAGGGAGGCGAAGGTGGAGGCCTGCACGTGTGTCAGCGACCTCGCGCGCTACATCGTGTTCCTACGGGAGGAGGAGGAGCGCCTCGTTGAGCACGCAAAGAGCCTTACCGCATCCATGGAGGCCACACACGCTGATGCAGAGGCGAGGAATCAGGAGATCTATGAGCAGTTCGGCCGCTTCGAGAGGGGTCGGCTGGAGCGGCAAAGGGTGCTCGAGGTGAGCGTCGCGGAAGGTGCAGCAGCGGTAGGCACCGTATTGCAGTTGTCCAGCTCATCGATAGGCTCCTCCTCCTCTTCCTCTTACTGAGCGCGCTCAGTAGAGGAGAGGCTGCCAAAAGTAGTACAAAGCCCCTCCGTAGTAGTAGTAGTATTTAGGGGCTATTTTTTCAGTTCATCTAACTATAGATACAACGTACTTAAAATTAGCTAGTATATACAATTGAACTAGCTATTTCAATACGTGGTTGGCAACAATTGGGGAAAAGTTTGGTCGGTTCAGCTGTCAAGTTGAACTGTTTGTATAAATTAAGAACGACTGCTTAATCTATGAATGAAATCTATGCTTAATTACTGAATTTTGGTTGCAAAAATTAGATAGTGCTAGTGATTTTTAGCTACATATTTTGACAAAACATAGTGTTACAAGGATTGACAAATGGGAATGTTTCTAGATCAACAAATGTCAATCTTTCCAGTTTGACAAATGGCAATATACCCAATATGCAGATGCAAATCTTACCAAATTGTCTGTACGTGGTTGCACACGAGTCATCCGAAAAAACCGTTTGCATTGAAGGGGGGTACAAATCTTGCTTGCCAAATTTTCTCTTGGCTTACCATCGAAGTCTAGCTTTGCATACCTTATTCAATTGAACCGTTTGCTTTGAAGAGACGCACAAATCCTGCGCGGCGAATTTTCCCTTGGCTTACTGCGGAAGACCATAGCTCTCACATTGCATACAGGTGTTCTATCTAAAACGTTTGTGATGAAGACCTGCACAAATCCTGCTTGACACATTTTCCCTTGGCTTACTGGGGAAGTTGTTGGTTTACATATGGGTGTTCTACCTAAAATGTTTGCGATGTTACAATGGCAATTATTTGTTTCAAAATGCCTTGGTTGGCTATTATTCGAGCATGCCTTCTCTCAAAATGGACACAAAAAATACCACAGCATGTGGGGTGCCATTCCATGATAGCATGCCAAGTTTCATGAATTTCAGATGAGTTTTGGATTTACTAGAATTTAAAATACAAAAGTATCTCAACATTTTGCCGGCAATCAACAGTGCCCTGGTGCTTGAAATTCATTCCCATTTCTTGCATGGGACCTAAGAGCATGTTCAACATCCGCACAATGCCCGGTGCCCAAAAAAGGGGTTTACAGCGCGCAGGTAATTTTTTTAGGGCGCTAGAAGACGTTTGCTCCAACAAGCGCTGTAAAATATGCTGCGTGTGTGACTCCAGCGGTCCCAATCAAGCGGTCCCATCTGCAGCAGCCCAGAGTTTGCAACACGCGTGAACAGACGCACTGCATTAGTTATAGTGCACGCGCTTTTTGTGCGGCTGCTGGAGGCTCCAAATCGGGTCCACACGTGCTAAAAGCAGCTTTTATACCGCACGTCGCTTATATAGCGCTTCTGTTGGAGATGCTCTAAGCATGCAATCAACAGTGCCATGGTATTTAAAATTAACACAACACTCATGTTGTTCTATGTCGACACTAGAAAAAAAATGAAATCAAGAAGAGGCAACGGATATTGTTTCGTCCAGAAAGGTGAAACGTTCCCTATTGTAACCATGAGGCTTGTTGTGAGAAGCTCTAGTTTGTGAGGAGCTTATATACCCCAACCTGCCCCAAATGGGACAATATTTTCACCACTGCATGTTGATTCCTTTCCTTGCTAGCATGTCAAGTTTCATAAATTTCAGACGCATTTTATATTTACTAGAATTTAAAAACCTTGTATCTCAATGTTAGCGGCTGAGCGACGGTAGCAAGGTGCTTGACATTCATTCTCATTTCAATTTTGAACCCATTTATATGAACTAGAGCATGTGCATGTAGTTCAAATTTGAATTAGGCAAATGAATGCATAGAAAACTCAGTTCATGTATAAAAATGTCCAAGCGAACCTCGAAAAATCCCAAAAACTGAGACAACGCTCGTGTTGTTCTATGTTGACACGAGAAAAAATTTGAAAGTAAGAAGAGGCAACAGATATCATTTCGTCCCACAAGGTGGAACGTTCCCTACCGAAACCATCAGGCTTGTTGTGAGAGAAGCTCTGGTTTGCGAGAAGTTTATACCCAAACCTGCCCCAAATGAGACACTATTTTTACCATGGCATGTCGGTGTTGCTCCATGATATCATGTCAAGTTTCAAGAATTTCAGACGGGTTTTCAATTTACTAGAATTTTAAAACCATGAATCTCAATGTTAGCGTCCAAGCGACGGTGTCAAGGTGTTTGACATTCATTCTCAGTTCTTGCATCTGACCTAAGTTTGCAACCAAGGACAAACATTTGATTTTGCGACCCGTTTTTATGGACTGGAGCATGTGCATGTAGTTCAATTTTGAATTATGCACGTAAATGCCTAGAAAACCCAGTTAACGTATACAAATGTCCAAATGATCCCCGAAAAAATCTAAAAAATTACACGACACTCCTCTTGTTCTATGCTGACACTATAAAAAAATTTGAAAGGAAGAAGAGGCGACGAATATCGTTTTGTCCACAAAGGTGACACATTTCCCTAATGGAACCATGAGGCTTCTTGTGAGAATCTTATACCAAAACCTGCCCCAAATGTGACAATATTTTTTACCCCAGCATGTTGATGCCATTCCATGATAGCATGTCAAGGTTCATGAATTTTAGACGGGTTTTGGATTTACTAGAATTACAAAAGCAAGTACCTCAATGTTTGCTGGAGAGCCACGATGCCGTGGTGTTCGCAATTCATTCCCATTTCTTGCATGGGACATAAGCATAAACCCATGGACACATATATGATTTTACAACCCATGTTGGTGCACCGGAGCATGTGCATGTAGTTTAATTTTGAATTGTGCACCTAAAATGGCTAGAAACCCAATTTAATGTATAAAATGTCCAAACGAACCCTGAATAATTCCAAAAAATTTATGACACACATATAGTTGCATGTTCACTGCAGATAAAAAGTTCTAGGAATTCAAACACCGTCCATTTCCGCTATGACCCCATTATGTAATTCAAATCAAGATGAAAAATCAAGTAGATCCCACATAGTTTGTTATCACCAACCGTGTGAGATGCTGTACAAAATATCCTGGAGCACCGTCAGTGTAGTACGCATATAGCTTATGCGAGAAGGTGCGTCGGCTACAGTACACAACAGGCGTGTCAAGCACACTAGCTCGCTCCCCAAATATCATTTCACTGTTCAATCATCACTGGTGAAAGATGGGGACGTGGACCCGCGTTGTGAGGTCAACTTCGGTGGCCCACTCCGGCGAGAGCACGGCCACAGCCTCCATGCACGTGCTAACAAGATGCATGACCGCGGCCGCAATCTGTGACCGAGCGGCCAAGGCAGCCCAAACGGCCGCTGTTGCTTCTCAGCTGGCGGCAGCAACATCTGCCTCGTGGATAGCAACTTGCGAGAGCGGCACAGAAGCTGTCTGTTATGTAGTGGCGTCCTTAGCCCTAATGGAGGCCACCCACGACCATGTCGAGGCCGCCCATGCCCAGCTCATGGCGGTCACCACACAAATCAAATGAAGCTTCTCCGACAACGGTCAACAACCCACGGCCGAAGAGTTGGCAATCGCCGAGAGTGTTCGAGCAGTCGTCCATTCCTCCGCTGCATAGCTTGCCACGACAGAGCCCGTCCAAGCCCAGATCGCGACTGCCCACGCCTAGCTCGTGGAGGCCTTTTCCAAAGAGATGGCAGACGTGGATGGCGAGATGCTTGCCGAGTATGGTGCGATGGATGCCATGGATCCCCTTCCCCAGGAGACCGTCGGGCGCGAGCTGGACATGGAGGAGGCGGCGGAGATCGACGAGCACCAGCCATAGTAGTACTCTTTGGTTTGTTTAATTAAGAGTGTCGGTCTTTAATTTGTTAGAGTAATGTTCAGGTCAGCTAGCTCTGTTTAATTGTTGAACTTGCTCGATTAAGAAGTGTGGGTGTGTTGAAGTGTCCTTTATGTACCCAAATTATGCAATGATGTGGATGACCACTGTAACTAGGGAAATTTGAACCAATTTTTTTACGTTCAACTCATCACACACGGGTTAACCTATCTGAATTGTTTGTGATGTTCACATATAGCACACAGTTCTGAATAAGGGATATTGTTTGATGACACTTTGCGCGCTAGTTTTTTCGCTGAACCGATTCAAAATTTTCGTCTTCCGCAAAAATATCTACCTCCCCGCCCCCTCCTCCTTACCAAAAGCCACATTTCCCCTGTTTTGCCTTCCTTTCCAAGTTTAAACCTTCACTCGTTGCTTGCAGCGCCGCCTCCTCGCCGATGACCCTCCTTCACGCTGCTCGACCTCATCTATCCAGGCAGGTAATCCACACCCAACCCTCATCCTCCTCCTCCTTCCACATCCCACATGTCCCGACCGCCGGCGCGACACCTTCCACCCAAATCACCGACCCCTCCACAAAATAAGCACCGCCATATGCCATGGTGCACGCAATAAAGCCAGGAGCTCAAGGAGCATTTGGCAGCGGAGAAGCAAAACGCGGCCGAACGCGCGGATGAGGTCGTGATGGCTGCCATTCGTGCCGACCCCCAGATCTTGGAGGAGCACCTTGGTATTTGCTAGCTACGCCGGTTAAGCATGCCCGGTTTACCCATTGCATGTGCTGCACCTGCCTTTCCTTAACAAATTCTAGTGAATTGTGCTATCTAATTTTACCATGCAATCTGTTGCTCTAGTGTGTATGTTCTATATGGCATGCAGTGTGGTGCTCACTTATTAAACGTTTAGTTAATTAGTTGTTGTCTTTACTTAACTATTTGGTTCAATTCTGCAAATGTGATGTTCAATTCTTTAGGCTACAATTTTGTATTGTCTTCCATGTGAGAAATAAATCAAATTTATCTTTACAAAATACATGAGAAACGAATACAATTGCTATATTTCCAAGTTGTCAAGCATGCTTGGTTTGGTTAACTGTCTGATCTTCTAGTATATTATACATTGTGCAATGTGGTTCTCAGTTAATGCTTGGTTCATTTGTTGTGGTGTTTAGTTAACTGTTTGGTTCAATTCTGCAATGCGATGTTCAATAGTTGTGGGTGCATTCTGTTATTGTATACCATGTGAGAAGTAAATCAAATTTGGCTGTACTAAATACAAGAAACAAATACAATTGCTATATTTCCAAGTTGTTAAGCATGCTTGGTTTGGTTAACTGTCTGATCTTCTATTAGGAGTATGTTATATTGCAATGTGGTGCTCAGTTAACGTTTGGTTAATTCATTGTGGTGTTTAGTTAACTGTTTTGGTTCAATTCTGCAATACGATGTTCAATTGTTGTGGGTGCATTTTGTTATTGTATACCATGTGAGGAATAAATTGAATTTGGTTGTACTAAATACATGAGAAACAAATACAATTGCTAATTTTCCAAGTTGTTAAGCATGCTTGGTTTGGTTAACTGTCCGATCTTCTATTAGGACTATGTTATATTGTGCAATGTGGTGCTCAGTTAATGTTTGGTTCATTTGTTGTGGTGTTTAGTTAACTTCTTGGTTCAATTCTGCAATGCGATGTCCAACTGTCATGGGTAGAATTTTGTATTGTTGTGCATGTGAGGAATAAATCGAATTAGGCTACACTTAATACATGAGAAACATATACAAGTGCTATATTTCCTAGTTCTTAAGTTTTCCATGTGGCTGGAATTAATCTGATGAATCTGCAATGTGCTTATTTTTCATCAACATATTTTACTGATAGCATGCGGACCCTCACTTAACCTGATGACTAACTACCTTATATGTGTTGCAGGGAAACAATGGGAAGCACTGAAGTTTACAATCGAGGTTAGCACGTGCATGGTCCGTTATCTAATAGAACATTAATATTATTGTGCAATTGCTGGAACCATTCTAATATTTAGGTTTTTAACAATTTGGTATTGCACATGTAGGTCCTGCTATCGGAGGTTTTGACCCACTGTTCGACCCTTTTTGCATACGAGGAAATGAGTTGTCCATGAATAACAATCCAGTCAAGAAACTCAAAAAGATTGTTAGGATAAAGAAATTAGCGACAAAAAACAACAAGATCTTTGTCTGCACAATGAAGAAGACATCAGTTCACTACAAGATGGTACTAACTATTATACCTTGCCATTTTTATTCCTTTGCCCCATTTCCAATATAGGGAAGATATTTATGCACATCCTTCTTTTTAGGCCTTTCCAAAGCAGTTCACTAATGATTAACTCTCAAACCACCTCTATGGTCAGGAGGCGAGGAAGGTTTTCATAAAACACCCAGGGTTCCATATTGTAGTGTTCTTGAAGAGGATGAAGGATGGACGGTGAATCATCCATAGGCACTGGCCTAAAGTTGCAAAGACATTCAACATGAATGAAGGCTCAATATTCGCCTTCCGCTTCAGCAGTTTTCCAAATGAGATGCATCTGTCTATGTACCGTCTATGATGCTAATTTCGAAAGGTTCTAGATGTTGCATGTGAAACTTGGTGCTCGTGTAGTTGTGTAATGGGGTAGCTGAGTGCTGAAGCTATATCATGTTGTACTCTGATGTATTTCAATTATGAAATCCTGCTTCCTTAATATGGAAACGAAACATATTATGTGCTTAATATGAATGTCAATTAGATTAATAAATGGATTATTAATAATAGGACAATTAGCCTGCTAATGGCCAATTAGCCTGCTAATTGGGTTTTTCTATTGCAAGCGGTTATTCAGAAAACACGGTGGGCGATGACCTCAGGCAACACACATAGTTTCTAGGAATGAACCGTGTTGGATCAATGAACAATCACACACGACATCCTCTTGAAAACTGTTTGCGCTAGTCCACCTTGCGCAAACGTTTACCACATAAAAATTGTGTGTGATGGACAACCTTTGCCACGCAGTTTCTTCTATGCACCGTGTGGGATGCATTCAATAACGCAAACGATAAATTTTTTTATATCGTGTGCAATGGCAATGGTATCACAAATGGTTTAACGGGGGAAATTGTGTGTGATGTACATGTGAACGGAAACATTTTCCTTGGAGTGACTATGTGGGATGTATATACGAACAGAAACGTTTAGCGGGGACTGACTGTGTGGGATGTACTTACGACCGGAAACGATTTTGCATGTGTATTTGTATTTTTTAGCTCTACTGTACGTATAACCATATTTGATAGCTCGCCGGCCGCACACTACCTCATTTTGCCGAGCGTGTGTGCCAGGAGGGCATATCCCCGATGGTTTCTGGGTTGTGTTGGAAGGACCCCCTATCGCAGTCACTCACTAGGTGACGGTTCAGAACGTCATTGCGGAAAGGGGTTAAAAACCGTTTGTATAGCATCTTGCTGTACCAGTGATGAGTGTGACTAGATCTCTTTTGCCATGAATTATAATGTCTAGTCAGTCCTTGATCTTCGGGAGTGCTCTGCATTTATGTTTTGCGGTCTCAGAAAGGGCTAGCGAGATACCATTTTGTCATATCATATCATGATTGTTTTGAAAAAGTGTTGTCATCCGAGATTTATTATTATTGCTTGCTAGTTGATTATGCCATTGATGAGTAAATGTGAGACCTAAATGTTATTGTGAATATGGTTAGTTCATAATCTTTGCTGAAAACCTAAATACTGGCTATACATATTTGCAACAATAAGATCAAACAGAGTTTGTAAAAGTTTTTCTTTGTCACTTTTAGTTTATCAACGGAATTGCTTCAGGACAAGCAATAAGTTAAGCTTGGGGAAGTTGATACGTCTCCATAGTATCTACTTTTCCAAACTCTTTTTCCCTTGTTTTGGACTCTAACTTGCATGATTTGAATGGAACTAACCCGGACTAACAATGTTTTGAACAAAATTGCCATGGTTTTATTTTTGTGCAGAAATAAAAGTTCTCTGATTGACCTGAAAATTTACAGAGAATATTTTTGGAATACAAAAAAAATATTGGCGCAAGAATCAACCAGAGGGGCCACCCGGCGGCCACAAGCCTTTGGGGCGCGCCCTGTAGGCTTGTGGGCCCCCTGCAGCTCCTCCGACCCTAATTCCAACTGTATAGGTAACTATTCACGGAGAAAAAAACAGAGAGAAGGATTCATCGCATTTTACAATATGGAGCCACCGCCGCCTCCTGTTCTTCATTGGAAGGGCTGATCTGGAGTCCGTTCGGGGCTCCGGACAGGGGGATTCGTCGCCATCATCATCACCAACCTTCCTCCATCACCAATTTCATGATGCTCACCATCGTGCGTTAGTAATTCCATCGTAGGCTTGCTAGACAGTGATAGGTTGGATGAGATTTATCATGTAATCAAGTTAGTTTTGTTAGGGTTTGTTCCCTAGTATCCACTATGTTCTGAGATTGATGTTGCTATGACTTTGCTATGCTTAATGCTTGTCACTACGGCCCGAGTACCATGATTTAGATCTGAACCTATTATGTTTTCATGAATATATTTGTGTTCTTGATCCTATCTTGCAAGTTGTAGACACCTATTACGAGTTATGATCCGCATACCCCAAGGCGAGAATAATTGGGATTCTTTCTGGTGATTACCGTAGTTTGAGGAGTTCATGTATTCACTAAGTGCTAATGCTTTAGTCCTGTTCTCTATTAAAAGGAGGCCTTAATATCCCTTAGTTTCCACTTGGACTCCGCTGCCATGGGAGGGTAGGACAAATGATGTCATGCAAGTTATTTACCATAAGCACATATGACTACATACGGAATACATACCTACATTATATTGATCAATTGGAGCTAGTTCTGTGTCACCCTAGGTTATGACTACTACGTGATGAATATCATCCAACACAATTATCATTGCCGATCGAATGCCTACGAGCTTTTCACATATTGATCTTTTCACATATCATCCAACACTACTGATACTTTTGTCACCATTACCGTTACTTCCATAGTACTTCGCTACTAAATACTTTGTTGCAAATATTAAGTATTTCAGGTGTGGTTGAATTGATAACTCAGCTGCTAATACTTGTGAATATTCTTTGGCTCCCCTTGTGTCGAATCGATAAATTTGGGTTGAATACTCTACCCTCGAAAATGGTTGTGATGCCCTATACTTATGGGTTATCAGAGTCCTGTTTTGTAGTACGTCACACCCTCCCGATGAACAGGACCCTGTTCGACTGTAGGCGCTCGTACAGAAGTCTGTTTCCTTCGTTTTGCGCTATGCTAGACCCCTCCCGATCAATAGGACCCCGTTTCGACCGTAGGCGCTCGAATAGAAGTCAATTTCCTTCGTTTTGTGGTACAACAGACCCCTCCCTATGAACAGGATCTCGTTTCGACCATAGGCAGTCGAATAGAAGGTCGTTTCCTCCATTTCGATGTACGCCAGACCGCATTTCACTTGTTTCGTCGAACATGACACATTTCGACATAGTCGGTTGCCTCCCGATCAACACTACCATGTTTTGTCCGTTCCAACCCAGTCGGTTGGTTGCCGATGAACAGGACACCGTTGCTGTACATGTTTGAGACCCCGCCCATATGTACGTACATCACCATATTTACTTTCTTGCAGCGCGCATGTACGTAGTGTACACGATATAGATGGGACTGCATGACATGCTACGTCGGCGGCTCTACTATGACACATGCCGATCTTTACTTGGCCCTAGTTCATCGCTGCAGAGAGACCGATCGTCTGCTATGTGCGTACATGTTTGTGACCAGACAGGTAACACTACGTACGATTCGATCTGGTGGGTCCTGATGTCGCTTGGAACTGCGTCGGTATTTCCCCAAAGAGGAAGGGATGATACAACACAGCTACGGTAGGTATTTCCCTCAGTTATGAAACCAAGGTATCAATCTAATAGGAGGACCAACCAAGACTATGTAAACGGTACCTGCACACAAAGAACAAATACTTGCAACCTGACAAGTAAGAGGGGTTGTCAATCCCTCCTCGGTTAAAAGATAAATTGTTTTGCGGTTGATTGGATAAATAGATCTCGATAAGACGCAAAATAAAATAAGTAATAAAAAGCACAGCAAGGTATTTTTGGGTTTTTTAGAAATATAGATCTAAAAATAAAAGTGAATAAGAATAGATCTCAAGGCAAATATGATAAAGAATAGACCCGGGGGCATAGATTTCACTACTTCCTTCTCTCGAGAAATAGCACACGGTGGGTAAACAAATTATTGTTGGGCAATTGATAGAAGATTAAATTATTATGACAATATCTAAGGCAATGATCAATATATAGGCATCATGTCCAAGATTAGTAGACCAACTCCTGCCTGGATCTATTACTATTACTCCATGCATCGACCACTATCCAACATGCATCTAGTGTATTAAGTTTATGGAGAAATGGAGTAATGTAATAAGAATGATGACATGATGGAGACAAGATCTATTCATGTAGGAATAGACCCCATCTTGTTATCCTTAATAGCAACGATACATGTGTGTCTTGCTGCACCTTCTGTCACTAGGAAAGAACATTGCAAGATCGAACCCATCACAAACCACTTATTCCCTTGGCAAGAAAAATCGATCTAGTTGGCCTACCTAAACCAAAGATTCGAAGAAGAAATATGAGGCTATAAATAATCATGCATATAAGAGATCAGAGAAGACTCAAATTAATATTCATGGATATAGATCTGATCATAAACTCAAATTCATCGGATCCCAACAAACACACCGCAAAAAGAGTTACATCAAATAGATCTCCAAGAGACCATTGTATCGAGAATCAAAAGAGAGAGGAAGCAATCTATCTACTGCCTATAGACCCTTAGGTCTATGGTGGACTACTCACGCATCATCGAAGAGGCACCAATGAGGATGATGAACCCCTCTCTACGGTGTTAGATTGGATCTCGTGGTTCTGGAACATGCGGCGGCTAGAATTGTGTTTTGTCGACTCCCCTAGGGTTTTTGGATTATTTGGGAACTTTTAGGGTGAAGAGGTGGTGCATGGGGGTTACGTGGGGGGCACAACCCTCTGGTACTTTCTTGGCCCACATGGTGTCTTCTGGTCCAGAAAAAATCTCCAAAAAGTTTCGTGGTGTTTCGACTCTGTTTGGTACTGATATTTGGTGAAGTAAAAAACAAGCAAAAACAGCAACTGGCATTGGGCACTATGTCAATAGGTTAGTCCCCAAAAATGATATAAAGTTGCTATAAAATTAATATAAAACATCCAAGAATGATAATATAACAGCATGGAACAATCAAAAATTATATAGATGTTGGAGAGGTATCAGCATCCCCAAAGTTAATTCCTGCTCGTCCTCGAGTAGGTAAATGATCAAAACTGAATTTTTGATGTGGAGTGTTGCCTAACATGTTCATCACACATTATTTTCTTTTGTATCACGGACATTTGTACTTTTATATGGTTCAAAGCAATAGTCAAGTTTTGACATGAAGATTTCAATACTCAAGCGTATCAACAAGCAACCATGTCTTTCAAAATATCAACACTAGTGCTCCCTAGTTGGGGCTTTATAAGAGAAGATGGAGACTCAAATAAAAATGAAAATTGCATAAAGTAAATAGATAAGCCCTTCGTAGAGGGAAGTAGGGATTTGTAGAGGTGAGCTCAAAGCAAAAATTGAGAGATAAAAAAATTTGAGAGCATACTTTTCCCGTCAACAAAATGACCGAGTAATTCCCAACACTTTCCATGCTAGATATATCATAAGCGGTTCCCAAACATAAAATAAAGTTTATTCCTTTTTCCACCATTCTTTCACAATCCATGCCTAGTCGTATCCACGGGTGCCCACCGTACCAACACTTTGCAAGGAATTTATTATTTGACAACATAAAGTAAATTTCTTTTTCATTTCGGGACTGGGCATCCCTATTACCGCCATACTCTCATGCAAAACAAGTGAATAAACACTCATATTGAGAATAACACATCTAGCATGGAAAATATTGGCCACCCCTTGCCGCTATATCAATGGTACGATCACACAAAAAGGAAATTCATTTTGAAAATTAGATGTGGCACATACAAATTAGCTTAGAACGACATGAAAATACCGCATATAGGTAGGTATGGTGGACTCATATGGAAAACTGGGTTTAAAGATTTTGGATGTACAAGTAGTATTTCTACTTAGTACAAGTGGAGGCTAGAAAATAGATTGACAACCAAGAAACAAAAAATCACATAAGCGAGCATAACTAACACCGAATAATGCACCATAATTAGAATATAATTTAGTTTCATAACTATTGAATTTCGTTCTTGCATAGGGAATCACAAACCTTAAAACCGATATTCTTACTAAAGCATAAGTACTCACCAACATGACTCATATATTACTATCATCATATCTCAAAACTATTACAAAGAATCAAGGTTAATTTGTATAATGATCTTCATGAAAGTTTCTATTATATCCCTCTTGAATATCTCTCACTTTGGGACTAATTTCATAAGTTGCAATTGCTTTTGATAAGCTCAAATAAATTTAAGTGAAGAGCATGAGCATAAAAAATTTCATCTCTCAAAATAATATAAGTGAAGCATGAGAGAATTTCTTCAGAAATTTACTAACTCTCAAATATATCTAAGTGAAGCATGAGAGCATTTCTTCAAAAACATTAAAGTACACCATGCTCAAAAGGATATAAGTGAAGCACTAGAGCAATTCCATAGCTCCGAATTTTTAAGTGAAGCACACATAGAGCAATTCTTTCAAATCATAGCATAATTTTGGCTCTCTCAAATAGGTGTGTCCGGCAAGGATATATGACACAAACTAAAAATCAAAACAAGAACAAACTCATATAATAAAATACGCTCCAACCAAAACTCATGAGATGTGATGAATAAAAATATAGCTCCAAGTAAAATACCTATGGTCGTCAGAAGAAAGAGGGGATGCATTCCGGGGCATTCCCAAGCTTAGTTGCTTGGTTCTCCTTGAATATTATCTTGCGGTTCCATGGGGCATCACCAAGCTTAGGCTCTTTACACTCATCATTCCTTCATCTATCATGATCCCACCCAAAACTTGAAAACTTCAATCACACAAAACTTAACAAAACCTTCTCGAGATCCGTTAGTATAATAAAGCAAATCACTACTATAAGTACAGTTGCAAACACATTCATATTTTATTTTTGCATTATACCTAATTTATTCTAACTTCACCATGGCATATACCCCCCGATACAATCCATAGATTCATCAAAATAAGCTCATTACGCAAAGAAAACGGAATCTGTCAAAAATAGAACAGTATGTAGTAATCTAGAAACTTGTATACTTCTGTAACTCCAAAAAATCTGAAAAATTAGGGAAACATAGGAAATTTGTATATTAATATTGTTTAAAAATTCAGAATTTTATCGTGCTTCTGTAAATTTTAACAATTCTGTTACTGAGTGCAAAAGTTTCTGTTTTTCAACAAGATCAAATCAACTATCACCCAACATAATTCCAAAGGCTTTACTTGGCACAAACACTAAATAAAACATAAAAACACAATCATAACAGTAGCATAATTTTGCAAACACTCAAGAATAGAAAGAAAAAGGCAAAAAAATTATTCATTGGGTTGCCTCCCAACAAACGCTATTGTTTTATGCCCCTAGCTAGGCATAATGCATAGATTCAAGTATTGTCATCTTTAGTTTTTGATCCATAGGATGACCTCATGACTGATTCATATGGTGGATTAATTCTTGTTCTAGGGGAGTGTTCCATGCCTTTTCTTAGTCGAAATTGAAATTTAATATCCCTTCTTTCATATCGATCATGGCACCTATAGTGCGTAAAAATGGTCTACCAAGTATAATAGGACAAGACGGATTGCAATCAATATCAAGAACAATAAAATCTATGGGAACATAGTTCCTATTTGGAAGAATAATAATATCATTAATTCTTCCCAAAGGCTTTTTAGTAGTAGAATCCGCCAAGTGCAAATTGAGGGAACATTCTTGAATATCGGTAAGACCAAGCACATCACATAAATATTTCGGAATTGTGGAAACACTAGCACCCAAATCACATAAAGCAAAGCACTCATAATTTTTTATCTTGAATTTGATAGTAGGTTCCCATTCATCATGTAATTTTCTAGGAATTGAAATCTCTAGTTCCAACTTTTCTTCTAAAGCTTTCGTCATGGCATCTACGACACGTTTAGTAAAAGCTTTATTTTTTTCATAAGCATGGGGTGAATTTATCATCGATTGAAACAAAGAAATACATTCAATCAAAGAGCAATTATCATAATTAAAGTCTTTGTAATCCAAAAGAGTGGGCACATCACTAGTTAAAGTTTTGACCTCTCCAAACCCACTTTTATCAATTTTCTCATCAAGATTTTCACCCTCCGAATTATCGGGACGCCCTCTAGCTAAAGTTGACTCTTCTTTAGTCCCTTTGTCATCAATTTTAATTTTAATAAACAAGGAATCGATGGAAGAAACACCAATCATTTTAAGATCTTCATCATTTTTATGAAAGCGATCAGTAGAAACCGCTCGTTCTAAAAATTCTCTTTTGGCTCTAAGCATAGCGGTTCTTTTCTTACTTTCATCCCTAGAAACATATAAGATTTAATTGATTCACTAATATCAACCTTAGGTGGAAAAGTTTAATCTTGAGATTTTCTATGTCATGCGGAATTCTATCAATACTCCTAGACATATCATCAATCTTATTCAACTTTTCTTCTATCGTAGTATTGAAAGCTTTTTGAGCATTGATAAATTCTTCAATATTATTTTCAAGATCAGAGGGGTTCCTATTATTATAAGAAGATTTACCATAGGAATTACCATAATTATTAGAGCAATTTTCAGGAAAAGGACTGGGATTAAAATTACCTCTATAAGTATTGTTGTTAAAATGGTTTCACGAGACAAAATTCACATCTACGGGGTCGCTATTTTTCTCAATCAAAGTAGCCAAAGGCACATCATTAAGAGCAATAGGAGCATTTTTATTAGCAACCAATTTCATAAGAGCATCAACTTTTTCACTCAATGTACTAATTTCTTCAACAAAATTAACCTTTTTACTAGTAGGTGCTCTTTCAGTATGCCGTTGTGAATAATTTGCCATGATATTATCTAACAATTTAGTAGATTCACTCAAAGTAATCTCCATAAAAGTACCATCCACGGCAAAATCCAAAACATTTCTAGAAACAAAATTCAATCCCGCATAAAAAAATTGTATAATCATCGAAAATTTAAACCATGAGTAGGACAATTTCTTAGCATCAATTTCATTCTTTCCCAAGATTATGCAACATGTTCATGCTCAGGTTGCTTAAAATTTCTGATTTGAGTCCTAAGGAAAATAATTTTCGTGGGCGGAAAATACTTAGTAATAAAGCATCTTTGCACTTATCCCAAGAACTGATACTATTGCCAGGCAAAGAGGAAAACCAAATTTTTGCATGATCCCGCAAAGGTAAAGGAAACAATTTCAACTTCACAATATCATTATGCACATCTTTTTTTATTTTGTATATCACACAATTCTATGAATTTGTTTAGATGGGACGCGACATCCTCACTAGGAGTATTGGAAAATTGATCTTTCATCACAAGATTCAACAAAGCGGCATTAATATCACAAGACTCTGCACTAGTGGCGGGAGGATCAATCAGAGTGCTAATAAAATCATTATTATTGGTATTAAAAGAATCAAACTATTTGGTATTTTCTTGAGACATCATAACCACGCAAACAATAATGCAAAAAAAAGATAGATCTGATGAGAAAACGGCGAAGGACAAAGAGGGCAAATAAAATGGCATATTTTTGTTAAGTGGCAAATATGAAAATGAGAGGCATATGGAAAATAATGTAAATTGCAAGGAGATGAGATTTGTGATTAGGAACCTGATAGATGTTGATGATTCCTCCCTGGCAATGGCGCTAGAAATTGGCAAGTTGATGGGAAACTATCTTGACTTGATCCTCCCCGGCAACGGTGCCAGAAATTCCTTTTGATGTCGCTTGAAACTGCGTCGGTATTTCCCCAGAGAGGAAGGGATGATGCAGCATAGCTACAGTAGGTATTTCCCTCAGTTATGAAACCAAGGTATCAATCCTGTAGGAGGACCAAGCAAGACTATGTAAACGGTACCTGCACACAAAGAACAAATACTTGCAACCTGGCGCGTAAGAGGGGTTGTCAGTCCCTCCTCGGTAACAAAGATAAATTGTTTTGTGGTAGATTGGATAAATAGATCTCGATAAAACGCAAAATAAAATTAGTAATAAAAAAGTGCAGCAAGATATTTTTGAGTTTTTAGAGATATAGATCTGGAAATAAAAGTGAATAAAAATAGATCTCAAGGAAAATATGATAAAGAATAGACCCGGGGGCCGTAGATTTCACTAGTGGGTTCTCTTGAGAAACATCACACAGTGGGTAAACAAAGTACTGTTGGGCAATTGACAGAAGATCGAATAATTATGATGATATCCAATGCAATGATCAATATATAGGCATCACGTCCAAGATTAGTAGACCGACTTGTGCTTGCATCTACTACTACTACACACATCGACCGCTATCCAGCATGCATCTAGAGTATTAAGTTCATGGCGAAATAGAGTAATGCAATAAGAACGATGACATGATGTAGACAAGATTTGTTCACGTAGGAATAGACCCCATCTTGTTATCCTTAATAGCAATGATACATGCGTGTCTTGCTGCTCCTTTTGTCACATGGAAAGAACACCGCAAGATCGAACCCATCACAAAGCACCTCTTCCCATGGCAAGAAAAATCGATCTACTTGGCCTAACTAAACCAAAGATTCAAAGAAGAAATAACAGTCTATAAATAATCATGCATATAAGATATCAAAGAAGACTCAAATAATATTCATGGATATAGATCCGATCGTAAACTCAAAGTTCACCGGATCCCAACAAACACACCGCAAAAAAGAGTTACATCAAATAGATCTCCAAGAGACCATTGTATTGAGAATCAAAAGAGAGAGAGAGAGGAAGCCATCTAGCTACTGCCTACGACCCTTAGGTCTATGGTGGACTACTCACGCATCATCAGAGAGGCACCAATGAGGATGATGAACCCCTCTGTGATGCTGTTAGATTGGATCTCGTGGTTCTAGAACTTGCGACGGCTGGAATTGTGTTTCGTGGACTCCCCTAGGGTTTCTGGAATATTTGGGAATTTATGGGGTGAAGAGGCGGTGTAGGGGGCTACATGGGGGGCACAACCCTCTGGTACTTTCTTGGCCCACATGGGGGGCACAACCCTCTGGGAATTTATGGGGTGAAGAGGCGGTGTAGGGCGTTTTGACTTCGTTTGGTACTGATATTCTGCGAAGTAAAAACAAGCAAAAAATAGCAACTGGCACTGGGCACTATGTCAATAGGTTAGTCCCAAAAATGATCTAAAGTTGCTATGAATTGAATATAAAACATCCAAGAATGATAATATAACAGCATGGAACAATCAAAAATTATAGATACATTGGAGACGTATCAGGTCCCAGCTGTCAGGGGGTAAGGAGGCACTTCCTTCCGTGTGAAGATGTAGCTAGTGGGTCCTAGCTGTAAGGGGGAAACATTTTTTCACGAAATACAGAGGCCCATCCGATGGGTCCCTGCTGTTAGGTGGAGGAATCATTATTTTGCGTGTAATAAGGAGGCACTTCCTTGCGTGCGGCAGTGGACCAAGCTGTCAGCCTCTCCACATACAGTCTTCTTCTGATGGATATCGTTCGTTGACCACGTTGACCATGCCGTGCCGAAAGTAGCAAGGTGGTGGATGATGGCGAGGCCTAGGAAGGAAACGACATGGAGTCGGGGAAGACTCGGTAGTTGCTTCCCACCTAGAGGGGAGTATGAGGTTTTACTGGTTTGTATGTTGTTGCCAGAGAATAACAAGAGTTGTGGGTGAGTAGAGGGATGGCCATGCTAGTGATGGGAGTAGGGTGGGGCGATGAGGCCTGCGGCAGCACAGCCAGCCACGGGAGGCAGGACCAAACGGTACAGCCAGTGCTGGTTTGGGCAGCTGGAGCAAGAAGACCAAAGGTTGAAGAAGTAGTATGGTGGTACGTCTCCAACGTATCTATAATTTATGAAGTATTCATGCCATGTTTATTATAATTTTGTATGTTTTTGTTGACTTTTATATGATTTCATGTACTAACATATTGACCTAGTGCCTAGTGCCAGTTGATTATGACAACAAAGTTCCAATTGATTTAGTGATGAATCCACTATTTTGGAAAAGGTTTCGATTGATTGTGACAACAAAGTTTCTATATATGATGATTATGGTGTTGACATGTATGCTACAAAGAGTAATGATAACCATGAAACTTGTCATCATGATTTTAACATTCAATTAGATTATGCCAATCAGGTATCTCATGATAGTTATTTTGTTGAGTTTGCTACCACTACTATTGATGAGAATAAATTTGCTTATGTGGAGAGTAATAAAATTTCTATGCTTGAGGATCATGAAAAGAATTGATTTATGTGATAGATATATTGTTGAATTCATTCATGATGCTACAGAAAATTATTAAAAGAGAGGAACATATGCTTTTACATATCTCAATAATATCAGGTTTCCTCTCTATGTGTTGAAAATCTCGAAGTTTTGCCCGTTCTGCCTTCCTATGCTAGTCGATTCTTGCTCCCATAAATTGTTTGGTCACAAAATCCCTATGCATAGGAAGTGGGATATGACCCACAAGTATAGGGATCTATCGTATTATTTTTGATAAGTAAGAGTGTCGAACCCAATGAGGAGCACAAGGAAATGACAAGTGGTTTCCAGCAAGGTATTCTCTGCAAGCACTGAAACTATCGGTATTAGATAGTTGTGTTGAAGGAAATATGCCCTAGAGGCAATAATAAAGTTATTATTTATTTCCTTATTTCATGATAAATGTTTCTTATTCATGCTAGAATTTTATTAACCGGAAACATAATACATGTGTGAATACATAGACAAACAGAGTGTCACTAGTATGCCTCTACTTGACTAGCTCGTTAATCAAAGATGGTTATGTTTCCTAACCATAGACATGAGTTGTCATTTTATTAACGGGATCACATCATTAGGAGAATGATGTGATTGACTTGACCCATTTCACTAGCTTAGCACTTGATCGTTTAGTTTGTTGCTATTGCTTTCTTCATGACTTATACATGTTCCTATGACTATGAGATTATGCAACTCCCGTTTACCGGAGGAACACTTTGTGTGCTACCAAACGTCACAACGTGACTGGGTGATTATAAAGGTGCTCTACAGGTGTCTCCGAAGGTACTTGTTGGGTTGGCGTATTTCGAGATTAGGATTTGTCACTCCGATTGTCGGAGAGGTATCTCTGGGCCCTCTCGGTAATACACCACATAAGCCTTGCAAGCATTGCAACTAATAAGTTAGTTGCGGGATGATGTATTACGGAATGAGTAAAGAGACTTGCCGGTAACGAGATTGAACTAGGTATTGAGATACCAACGATCGAATCTCGGGCAAGTAACATACCGATGACAAAGGGAACAACGTATGTTGTTATGCGGTCTGACCGATAAAGATCTTCGTAGAATTAGGAGCCAATATGAGCATCCAGGTTCCGCTATTGGTTATTGACCGGAGACGTGCCTCGGTCATGTCTACATTATTCTCGAACCCGTAGGGTCCGCACGCTTAAGGTTTCGATGAAAGTTATATTATGAGTTTATGAGTTTTGATGTACCGAAGGAGTTCAAAGTCCTGGATGAGATCGGGGACATGACGAGGAGTCTCGAAATGGTCGAGACGTAAAGATCGATATTTTGGACGACTATATTCGGACATCGGAAAGGTTCCGAGTGGTTCGGGTATTTTCGGGGGTACCGGGGAGTTACGGGAATACGAGGAAGAAGTAGAGAGGGCAGCAGCCCAGGAGGAGGCGCGCCCACCCCCCTAGCCCAAACCGAATTGGACTAGGGGGCCGGCCCCCCTTTCCTCCTTTTCCTCCCTCTTCTTCCTTGTCTCCTACTCCTACTACATGGAAGGACTCCTAGTTGGACTAGGAAAAGGGGAACCCTACTCCCGGTGGGAGTAGGACTCCCCTAGGGCGCGCCATAGAGAGGGCCGGCCCACCCCTCCTCCACTTCTTTATATACGGGGGCAGGGGGCACCCCATAGACACACAAGTTGATCTTCATGATCGTTCTCTTAGCCGTGTGCGGTGCCCCCATCCACCATAATCCTCGATAATATTGTAGCGGTGCTTAGGCGAAGCCCTGCGACGATAGAACATCAAGATCGTCACCACGCCGTCGTGCTGACCGAACTCTTCCCCAACACTTTGCTGGATCGGAGTCCGGGGATCGTCATTGAGCTGAACGTGTGCTAGAACTCGGAGGTTCCTTAGTTTCGGTGCTTGATCGGTCAGGCCGTGAAGACGTACGACTACATCAACCGCGTTGTCATAACGCTTCCGCTATCAGTCTACGAGGGTACGTAGACTACACTCTCCCCTCTCGTTGCTATGCATCACCATGATCTTGCGTGTGCGTAGGAATTTTTTTGAAATTAGTACGTTCCCCAACAGTGGTATCAGAGCCAGGTTTTATGCGTTGATGTTGTGCACGAGTAGAACACAAGTGAGTTGTGGGCGATATAAGTCATACTGCTTACCAGCATGTCATACTTTGGTTCGGCGGTATTGTTGGATGAAGCGGCCCGGACCGACATTATGCGTACGCTTACGCGAGACTGGTTCTACCGACGTGCTTTGCACACAGGTGGCTGGCGGGTGTCAGTTTCTCCAACTTTAGTTGAACCAAGTGTGGCTACGCCCGGTCCTTGCGAAGGTTAAAACAACACCAACTTGACAAACTATCGTTGTGGTTTTGATGCATAGGTAAGAACGGTTCTTGCTAAGCCCGTAGCAGCCACATAAAACTTGCAACAACAAAGTAGAGGACATCTAACTTGTTTTTGCAGGGCATGTTGTGATGTGATATGGTCAAGACATGATGCTAAATTTTATTGTATGAGATGATCATGTTTTGTAACCGAGTTATCGGCAACTGGCAGGAGACATATGGTTGTCGCTTTATTGTATGCAATGCAATCGTGCTGTAATGCTTTACTTTATCACTAAGCGGTAGCGATAGTCATGGAAGCATAAGATGGCGAGACGACAACGATGCTATGATGGAGATCAAGGTGACGCGCCAGTGACGATGGTGATCATGACGGTACTTCGGAGATGAGATCACAAGCACAAGATGATGATAGCCATATCATATCACTTATATTGATTGCATGTGCTTGCTTTGATTGACGGTAGCATTATAAGATGATCCCTCACTAAATTATCAAAGTATAAGTGTTCTCCCTGAGTATGCACCGTTGCGAAAGTTCTTCGTGCTGAGACACCACGTGATGATCGGGTGTGATAGGCTCTATGTTCATATACAACGGGTGCAAAACAGTTGCACACGCGGAATACTCGGGATAAACTTGACGAGCCTAGCATATAACAGATATGGCCTCGGAACACAGAGACCGAAAGGTCGAGCGTGAATCATATAGTAGATATGATCAACATAGTGATGTTCACCATTGAAAGTACTCCATCTCACGTGATTATCGGACATGGTTTAGTTGATTTGGATCACGTGATCACTTAGAGGATTAGAGGGATGTCTATCTAAGTGGGAGTTCTTAAGTAATATGATTAATTGAACTTCAATTTATCATGAACTTAGTCCTGGTAGTATTTCTATGTTGTAGATCAATAGCTCGCGTTTAGCTCCCTTGTTTTATTTTTGATATGTTCCTAGAGAAAACTAAGTTGAAAGATGTTTGTACCAATGATGCGGATTGGATCCGTGATCTGAGGTTTATCCTCATTGCTGCACAGAAGAATTATGTGCTTGATGCACCGCTAGGTGACAAACCTATTGCAGGAGCAGATGCAGACGTTATGAATGTTTGGCTAGCTCAATATGATGACTACTTGATAGTTTAGTGCACCATGCTTAACGGCTTAGAATCGGGACTTCAAAGATGTTTTGAACGTCATGGACCATATGAGATGTTCCAGGAGTTGAAGTTAATATTTCAAGCAAATACCCGAGTTGAGAGATATGAAGTCTCCAACAAGTTCTATAGCTAAAAGATGGAGAGGAGAATCGCTCAAATAGTGAGCATGTGCTTAGATTGTCTGGGTACTACAATCGCTTGAATCAAGTGGGAGTTAATCTTCCAGATAAAATAGTGATTGACAGAATTCTCTAATCACCATCACCAAGTTAGTAGAACTTCGTGATGAACTATGATATGCAAGGGATAACGGAAACGATTCCCAAGCTCTTCGTAATGTTGAAATTGACAAAGGTAGAAATCAAGAAAAACATCAAGTGTTGATGGTAGACAAGACCACTAGTTTCAAGAAAATGGCAAAGAAAAAAAGGGGGAACTTCAAGAAGAACAGCAAGCAAGTTGTTGCTCAAGTGAAGAAGCCCAAGTCTGGTCCTAAGCCTGAGACTAAGTGCTTCTACTGCAAAGGGACTGGTCACTGGAAGCGGAACTACCCCAAGTGATTGGCGGATAAGAAGGATGGCAAAGTGAACATAAGTATATTTGATATACATGTTATTGATGTGTACTTTACTAGTGTTTATAGCAACCCCTCAGTATTTGATACTAGTTCAGTTGCTAAGATTAGTAACTCGAAATGGGAGTTGCAGAATAAACAGAGACTAGTTAAGGGTGACGTGACGATGTGTGTTGGAAGTGGTTCCAATATTGATATGATCATCATTGCACACTCCCTATACTTTCGGGATTAGTGTTGAACCTAAATAAGTGTTATTTGGTGTTTGCGTTGAGCATGAATATGATTTTATCATGTTTATTGTAATACAGTTATTCATTTAAGTAAGAGAATAAATTGTTGTTCTGTTTACATGAATAAAACCTTACATGGTTACACACCCAATGAAAATAGTTCATTGGATCTCGATCATAGTGATACACATATTCATAATATTGAAACCAAAAGATGCAAAGTTAATAATGATAGTGCAACTTATTTGTGGCACTGCCGTTTAGGTCATATTGGTGTAAAGCGCATGAAGAAACTCCATGCTGATGGGATTTTGGAATCACTTGATTATGAATCACTTGGTTCTTACGAACCATGCCTTATGGGCAAGATGACTAAAGACACCGTTCTCCGGAACAATGGAGCGAGCAACTGACTTATTGGAAATAATACATACTGATGTATGCGATCCGATGAGTGTTGAAGCTCGCTGTGGGTATCGTTATTTTCTGACCTTCACATATGATTTGAGCAGATATGGGTATATCTGCTTGATGAAACATAAGTCTGAAACATTTGAAAAGTTCAAAGAATTTCAGAGTGAAGTGGAAAATCATCGTAACAAGAAAAATAAGGTTTCTACGATCTGATCACGGAGACAAATATTTAAGTTACGAGTTTGGTCTTCAATTAAAACTATGTGGAATAGTTTCACAAATTCATGCCACCTAGAACACCACATCATAATGGTGTGTTCGAACGTCATAACTGTACTTTATTGGATATAGTGCAATCTATGATGTTTCTTACCGATTTACCACTATAGTCTTGGGGTTATGCATTAGAGACAGCTGCATTCACGAAAAAAGGGCACCATCTAAATCCGTTGAGATGACAATGTATGAACTGTGGTTTGGCAAGAAACCAAAGTTGTTGTTTCTTAAGGTTTGGGTTGCAATGCTTATAAGAAAAAGTTTCATCTTGATAAGCTCAAACCCAAATCGGAGAAATGTGTCTTCATAGGATACCCAAAGAAGACAGTTGGGTACACCTTTTGTCATAGATCCGAAGGCAAGACATTCGTTGCTAAGAATGGATCCTTTCTAGAGAAGGAGTTTCTCTCGAAAGAAGTGAGTGGGAGAAAAGTAGAACTTGATGAGGTAACTGTACCTGATCCCTTATTGGAAAGTAGTACATCAGTTTCTGTGACACCTACACCAATTATCGAGGAAGCTAATGATGATGATCATGAAACTTCAGAACAAGATACTACAGAACCTCGTAGATCAACCAGAGTAAAGATCCGCACCAAGAGTGGTACGGTAATCCCTGTTCTGGAAGTCATGCTACTAGATCATGATGAACCTACGAACTATGAAGAAGCGATGGTGAGCCCAGATTCGCAAAATGGCTTGAAGCCATGAAATCTGAGATGGGATCCATGTATGAGAACAAAGTGTGGACTTTGGTTGACTTGCCCAATGATCGACAAGCAATTGAGAATAAATGGATCTTCAAGAAGAAGAGTGACGCTGACGGTAATGTTACTGTCTACAAAGCTCGACTTGTCGCAAAAGGTTTTCGACAAGTTCAAGGGATTGAGTACGATGAGACCTTCTCACCCGTAGCGATGCTTAAGTCTGTCCGAATCATGTTAGCAATTGCCGCATTTTATGATTATGAAATTTGGCAGATGGATGTCAAAACTGCATTCCTGAATGGATTTCTAGAAGAAGAGTTGTATATTATGCAGCCGGAAGGTTTTGTGGATCCAAAAGGAGCTAACAAAGTGTGCAAGCTCCAGCGATCCATTTATGGATGGGTGCAAGCCTCTCGGAGTTGGAATAAACGCTTTGATAGTGTGATCAAAGCATTTGGTTTGTACAGAACTTTTGGAGAAGCCTGTATTTACAAGAAAGTGAGTGGGAGCTCTGTAGCATTTCTGATATTATATGTGGATGACATATTACTGAATGGAAATAATATAGAATTTTTTCTGGATAGCATAAAAGGATACTTGAATAAGAGTTTTTCAATGAAAGACCTCGGTGAAGCTTCTTATATATTAGGCATCAAAATCAATAGAGATAGATCAAGAAGTTTAATTGGACATTCACAAAGCACATACCTTGACAAAGTTTTCAAGAAGTTCAAAATGGATCAAGCAAAGAAAGGATTCTTGCCTGTGTTACAAGGTGTGAAGTTGAGCAAGACTCAAAGCCCGACCACGGCATAAGATAGAAAGAGAATGAATGTCATTCCGTATGCCTCAGCCATAGGTTCTATAAAGTATGACATGCTGTGTACCAGATCTATTGTATACCCTACACTGATTTTGGCAAGGGAGTACAATAGTGATCTAGGAGTAGATCACTGGACAGCGGTCAAAATTATCCTTAGTGGAATAAGGATATGTTTCTCGATTATGGAGGTGACAAAAAGGTTCGTCGTAAAGGGTTACGTTGATGCAAGTTTTGACAATGATCTAGATGACTCTAAGTCTCAATCTGGATACATATTGAAAGTGGGAGCAATTAGCTACAGTAGCTCCATGCAGAGCATTGTTGACATAGAAATTTGCAAAATACATACAGATCTGAATATGGTAGACCCGTTGACTAAACTTCTCTCACAAGCAAAACATGATCACACCTTAGTACTCTTTGGGTGTTAATCACATAGCGATGTGAACTAGATTATTGACTCTAGTAAACCCTTTGAGTGTTGGTCACATAATGATGTGAACTATTGGTGTTAAATCACATGGCAATGTGAACTAGATTATTGACTCTAGTGCAAGTGGGAGACTGAAGGAAATATGCCCTAGAGGCAATAATAAAGTTATTATTTATTTCCTTATATCATGATAAATGTTTATTATTCATGCTAGAATTGTATTAACCGGAAACATAATACATGTGTGAATACATAGACAAACAGAGTGTCACAAGTATGCCTCCACTTGACTAGCTCGTTGAATCAAAGATGGTTATGTTTCCTAACCATAGACATGAGTTGTTATTTGATTAACGGGATCACATTATTAGGAGAATGATGTGATTGACTTGACCCATTCTGTTAGCTTAGCACTCGATCGTTTAGTATGTTGTTATTGCTTTCTTCATGACTTATACATGTTCCTATGACTATGAGATTATGCAACTCCCGTTTACCGGAGGAACACTTTGTGTGCTACCAAACGTCACAACATAACTGGGTGATTATAAAGGAGTTCTACAGGTGTCTCCAAAGGTACATGTTGGGTTGGCGTATTTCGAGATTAGGATTTGTCACTCCGATTGTCGGAGAGGTATCTCTGGGCCCTCTCGGTAGTGCACATCACATAAGCCTTGCAAGCATTGCAACTAATGAGTTAGTTGCAAGATGATGTATTACGGAACGAGTAAAGAGACTTGCCGGTAATGAGATTGAACTAGGTATTGAGATACCGACGATCGAATCTCGGGCAAGTAACATACCGATGACAAAGGGAACAACGTATGTTGTTATGCGGTCTGACCGATAAAGATCTTCGTAGAATATGTAGGAGCCAATATGAGCATGCAGGTTCCGCTATTGGTTATTGACCGGAGACGTGCCTCGTTCATGTCTACATTGTTCTCGAACCCGTAGGGTCCGCACGCTTAAGGTTTCGATGAAAGTTATATTATGAGTTTATGAGTTTTGATGTACCGAAGGAGTTCGGAGTCCTGGATGAGATCGGGAACATGACGAGGAGTCTCAAAATGGTCGAGACGTAAAGATCGATATATTGGACGACTATATTCGGACATCGGAAAGGTTTCGAGTGATTCGGGTATTTTCGGGGGTACCGAGGAGTTACGGGAATACGAGGAAGAAGTAATGGGCCTCATGGGCCAAGTGGTGGAAGAGAGGAGGCAGTGCGCGCGGTCCCCTAGCCCAAACCGAATTGGACTAGGGGGTCGCCCCCCCTTTCCTCCTTTTCCTCCCTCTCCTTCCTTGTCTCCTACTCCTACTACATGGAAGGACTCCTAGTTGGAGTAGGAAAAGGGGAATCCTACTCCCGGTGGGAGTAGGACTCCCCTAGGGCGTGCCATAGAGAGGACCGGCCCTCCCCTCCTCCACTCCTTTATATACGGGGGCATGGGGCACCCCATAGACACACGAGTTGATCTTCGTGATCGTTCTCTTAGCCGCGTGCGGTGCCCCCCTCCACCATAATTCCTCGATAATATTGTAGCGGTGCTTATGCGAAGCCCTGCGACGGTAGAACATCAAGATTATCACCACGCCGTCGTGCTGACGGAACTCTTCCCCGACACTTTGTTGGATCGGAGTCCGGGGATCGTCATCGAGCTGAACGTGTGCTAGAACTTGGAGGTGCCGTAGTTTCGGTGCTTGATCGGTCGGGCCATGAAGACGTATGACTACATCAACCGCGTTGTCATAACGCTTCCGCTGTCGGTCTACGAGGGTACGTAGACTACACTCTCCCCTCTCCTTGCTATGCAGCACCATGATCTTGCGTGTGCGTAGGAAATTTTTTGAAATTACTACGTTCCCCAACATGTGTGATAAGATAATTCGCAACGGGTAACAAGTAAAAAGTGTAACTAAGGTGCAGCAAGGTGGCCCAATACTTTTTGTAGCAAAGGACAAGCCTGGACAAACTCTTATATAAAGCAAATCTCTCCCAAGGACACATGGGAATTACCATCAAGTTAGTTTTCATCATGCTCATATGATTCGTGTTCATTACTTTGATAATTTGATATGTGGGTGGACTGGTGCTTGGGTGCTGTCCTTACTTGGTGAAGCCTCCCACGTATGATTAACCCCTCTTGTAAGCATACGCAACTACGAAAGAAGAATTAAGATAAATCTAACCACAACATGAAACATGTGGATCCAAATCAGCCCCTTACGAAGCAACACATAAACTAGGGTTTAAGCTTCTGTCACTCTAACAACCCATCATCTACTTATTACTTCCCAATGCCTTCCCCTCATGGTGAATTGTCATGTAGTCTATGTTCACATAACACCACTAGAGGAAAGACAACATACATCTCATCAAAATATCGAATGAATACCAAATTCACATGATTACTTATAACAAGACTTCTCCCATCTCCTCAAGAACAAACGTAACTACTCACAAAGCATATTCGTGTTCATAATCAGAGGGGTATTGAATATCATTAAGGATCTTAACATATGATCTTCCACCAAATAAACCAACTAGCATCAACTACAATGAGTATTCAACACTACTAGCAACCCACAGGTACCAATCCGAGCTTTTGAGAGAAAGATTGGCTACAAAAGATGAACTAGGGTTTGAGAGGAGATGGTGCTACTGAAGTTGTTGATGGATATTCACCCCCACTCGATGAGAGGATCGTTGGTGATGATGATGGCTTTGATTTTGCCCTCCCGGAGGGAAGTTTCGTAGACAGAACAGCTCCGCTGGAGCCCTAGATTGCTTCTGCCCAGGTACCGCCTCGAGACGGCAGCGCTTCGTCCTGAAAGCTTCCTTCTGATTTTTTCCTGGTCAAAACCCTCCATATAGTAGAATATGGACACTGGAGACTTGACAGGGGCCCCACAAGCCCTAGGGCGTGCCCAGGGGGTCGGGCGCGCCCCCCGGGCTTGTGGCCTCCTGGTGGGTCCCCTCTGGTATTTTTTCGCCCAATATTTTTATATATTCCAAAATAATTCTCCATAAATTTTCAGGACTTTTGGAGTTGTGCAGAATAGGTCTCTCAGATTTGCCCCTTTCCGATCCAAAATTCTAACTGCCAGCATTCTCCCTCTTCATGTAAATCTTGTAAAATAAGAGAGAAAAGGCATAAGTATTGTACCATAATGTGTAACAACAACCCATATGCAATAAATATCAATATAAAAGCATGAGTATCAACTCCCCCAAGCTTAGACCTCTCTTGTCCTCAAGCGAAAGGCTTAATCGATAAATATGTCCACATGTTTAGAGATAGAGGTGTCGATAAAATAAAATACGGACATGCAGGCATCATGATCATCTTTAGAACAACAACATATATTGTCATATAATTTCTTATGCTAAAGTGACAGTTCGCTCACAAGGTAAAGTATGAATCAGAAACTTCATTGAAAACTAACAAACTATGATCTCAGTCATTGAAACAATTGCAATTTATCATAATATCGGAAAGAGTCAATGTAAGAGCTTTTCAGCAAGTTCACATACTCAACTATCTTTTAGAATTCCGCAATTGCTGACACTCACACAATACTAATAAGTTCAAGGTCTCAATCAGACACAGAGAAATATAGGGGATTATAGTTTCGCCTCCCAATGTTTTACCTCAAGGGTAATCTCAACAATAATACTTTATGATAACCTACATCCGAGTGGGTATATATATCTGGATCTGTCCCCAATATATTGTGCTTGCCAAAAAGAAAAAGTGTAAAAAGGAAACATGAAGTTCACCATGACTCTTGTATAAGGGTAGAAGGTAAAGGAAAAAGATAGGCCCTTCACAGAGGGAAGCAGAGGTTGTCATGCGCTTTTATGGTTGGATGCACAAAATCTTAATTCAAAAGAACGTCACTTTATATTGTTGCTTGTGATAAAGAACTTTATTATGTAGTCCATTGCTTTTATTTCTTCCATATCACAAGTTCGTATAAAGCTTATTTTCCTCACACTAAAAGATCCTACATATTTAGAGAGAAATTTTTATTGCTTGCCCAGATGATAGCTTACTTGAAGGATCTTACTCAATCCATAGGTAGATATAGTGGACTCTCATGGCAAAACTGGTTTAATGGATGTGTCGATGCACAAGTAGTATCTCTACTTGGTGCAAAGGATTTGGGTAGCATGGGATGAGAAGCAAGCTCAACATGTTGGAGGATCCATAATAATATAAGTTCTATTCGGATATAAGAAAACATAACCCATTATGATGTCTTCCTTGTCCAACATCAACTTTTTAGCATGTAATATTTTAATGAGTGCTCACAATCACAAGAGATGTCCAAGATAATATATTTATATGTGAAACCTCTCTTTCTTTATTACTTCCTATTAATTTCAAAAATGACCAAAACTATGTTTTCAACTCTCAACATATTTTATTCATCATACCCTTTATATGTGAAGTCTTCACTCTCCATAAGATCATTATAAATCTTTTTACTTTCTTCTTTTCTTTTTCTCAAGATCATAGCAAGAAAGCAAAGCCCTCAACTCAAAATCACTCTTTATTATATATATATAACTCACAGACTCGATTACGTAGATAGATCACAAAGCAAAACTCACAGACTAAATCGTACTAAAAACTTTTATTCCACTAGATCAAGATATAACCAAAAGGATCGAACTAAGAAAAATGATAAAGGTAAAGGTAAAGTTATGATGGTGATACAATACCGGGGCACCTCCCCCAAGCATGGCATTTTCCAAGGGGAGTGCCCATACCCATGTATTTAGATCTCTTTCCTCGGAGACTATGTTGTCAACTCTCAACATATTTTATTCATCATACTCTTTATATGTGAAGTCTTCACTCTCCATAAGACCATTATATAATCTTTTTACTTATTTTTCTTCTTTTCTTTTTCTCAAGATCATAGCAAGAAAGCAAAGCCCTCAACTCAAAACCACTCTTTATTATATATATAACTCACAAACTCGATTACATAGATAGATCACAAAGCAAAACTCGCAGACTAAATCATACTAAAAAAATTTATTCCACTAGATCAAGATATAACCAAAAGGATCGAACTAAGAAAAACTATAAAGGTAAAGGTAAAGTTATGATGGTGATAATATACCGGGGCACCTCCCCCAAGCATGGCATTTTCCAAGGGGAGTGCCCATACTCATGTATTTAGATCTCTTTCCTTGGAGGTGGTGATGATGGAGTCGATGATGTTATAGGCTTGTCCTCCATCTTCCAGGGCATAGGCTCACCATCGTAGAAAGATGAACGAGTCTCCGCGATCCTCAAATCTGTAGCCAAACTCATCCTTTTAAATATGTATTCATACTCACAGTTCTAGTTTTGCAGGTCATAGATCTGGGCTTGGAGATGCTCGATTTTCTCGTGAAGCTTGAAGATGGCCTCTCCGATGTTCTTGGTGTCCAACTTGTGGTCACGAGTAAATTCCGTGATCATGGAGTGATTGCCGTTGAGTTCGCGTTTCACCATCCCTTGGCACTTGAAGACCTGCTGCTCCATTGCTTCGAGCATTGTCTCCACACTTCCGGCCTTCCTTGGCCCTTGAACATGACGGATATGCAGCACCCCCTCATGCATCTCGATGGTTTGAGATTGTTGTAGCACCTCCGCAAGGTAGAGGTTGATGACCTTCTCAAAGAACTTGTCCTTCGGAGCACTTGGGGCGCCATAGCAATCTAGATCTGTCAGAAAAACAGCTCGAAACAAGAACGGAGGATTTTGCTGTAATAAGATGGTCAAAACATTTGGGAGATTATATAATGAATTTTTACCGACCAAAAGAAGTGTACTACAAGAAAACGGAGTCCGAAGGGCACACGACGTGGCCACAAGCCTGGGAGGCACGCCTAGGCGGTAGGGCGTGCCTCCAAGGCTTGTCGCCTCCTTGTGCACTTTTCAGACTACTTTTAATTTTCCTAACTTTTTAAATATTCCAAAACAGAGTAAAATTGCCATTGGAAAAGTTTTGGAGTTGGTTTACTTATCGTACCACATACCTATTCCTTTTCAGAGTCTGAAATGTTCTGGTAGGTCTCCCTTATGTACTCCTCCGGTGTTATGGTATTAATAATATTGGCTTCAACATTTATGGGAGTACCTGAGATATAATGTTTGATTCTTTGCCTATTTACCACCCACAGGTTGGTGCCTTCGGCGTTGTTGATCTTGATGGCACTAGAACGATAGACCTCCTTGATAATATAAGGACCTTCCCATTTAGAGAGAAGTTTTCCTGCAAAAAATCTTAAACGAGAGTTGTATAGCAAGACATGGTCACCTACATTGAATTCACGCTTTTGTATCCTTTTGTCATGCCATCTTTTAACTTTTTCTTTAAATAACTTGGCATTTTCATAGGCTTGGATTCTCCATTCATCAAGTGAGCTAATGTCAAATAACCTCTTCTCACTGGCAAGTTTGAAATCATAGTTGAGATCTTTAATTTCCCAATAAGCTTTATGTTCTAGTTCAAGAGGTAAGTGACATGCTTTTCCATAAACCATTTTATACGGAGACATGCCCATAGGGTTTTTATAAGCAGTTCTATACGGCCATAATGCATCATCTAGTTTCTTAGACCAATTCTTTCTAGATCTATTGATAGTCTTTTGCAAAATCAATTTAATTTCTCTATTGCTCAATTCTACTTGACCACTAGACTGAGGATGATAAGGAGATGCATTTCTATGGTTGACATCATATTTAGCAAGCAATTTACGGAAAGCGCCATGGATAAAGTGTGAACCACCATCAGTCATTAAATATCTAGGGACTCCAAACCTCGGGAAAATAACTTCTTTAAGCATTTTAACAGAAGTGTTATGACCAACACAACTAGTTGGAATAGCTTCTACCCACTTAGTAACGTAATCAACAGCAACTAAAATATGTGTATACCCATTAGAGGAAGGAAAAGGTCCCATATAATCAAATCCCCAGACATCAAATGGTTCAATAACAAGTGAATAATACATAGGCATTTCGTCACGTCTACTAATATTACCAATTCTTTGACATTCATCACAAGACAAGACGAACTTATGATCATCCTTGAAAAGAGTAGGCCAATAAAAACCAGATTGTAATACCTTGTGTGTAGTTCTATCTCCAATGTGGTGTCCTCCGTAAGCTTCGGAGTGACACTTGCATAGGATTTGTTCCTGTTGATGCATAGGTACACAACATCTAATAACACCATCTACTCCTTATTTATAAATGTTTGGGTCATCCCAAAAGTAATGTCTTAAATCATATGAAAACCTTTTTATTTTGCTGGTATGTGCAACTAGGTGGTATAAATTTAGCAATAATGTAATCAGCATAATCAACATGCCATCGAGCACTACGAGAAGCATTTATGACAGCTAATTGTTCATCAGGAAAGCTATCATGAATAGGTAGTGGGTCATCAAGAACATTTTCTAACCTAGACAAGATATTTGCTACGGGGTTCTCAGCACCCTTTCTATCAATAATATGCAAATCAAATTCCTGTAGCAAGAGAACCCATCTAATAAGTCTAGGTTTAGCATCTTTATTTTCCATAAGATATTTAATAGCAGCATGATCGGTGTGAACAGTTATTTCGGAATCAACAATATAAAATCTGAACTTATCACAAGCAAACACATCTGCTAGAAATTCTTTTTCAGTAGTAGCATAATTTCTTTGAGCACTGCCTAGAGTTTTACTAGCATAATGGATAACATTCAATTTCTTATCAACTCTTTTTCATAGAACAGCACCAACAACATAATCACTAGCATCACACATAATTTCAAAGGGTAGGTTCCAATCAGGTTGTTGAACAATAGGTGCAGAAATCAAGGCTTTCTTAAGTATTTCAAAAGCCTCTATGCAATCATCATAAAAACAAAATGGAACATCTTTTTGCAAGAGATTAGTGAGAGGCCTAGAAATTTTAGAGAAGTCTTTAATAAATCTCCTATAGAAACCAACATGACCAAGGAAACTTCGTACACCTTTGATGTCTTTAGGACACGGCATTTTTTAAAATAGCATCGACTTTAGCTTTATCCACTTCAGTACCTCTTTCAGAGATTTTTTGACCCAATACAATACCTTCATTAACCATAAAGTGGCACTTCTCCCAATTCAAGACAAGATTAGTTTTTACACATCTCTCCAAAACTTGATCAAGGTTGCTTAAGCGATCATCAAAAGAAGTTCCATAAACGGAGAAATCATCCATGAAAACCTCAACAATCTTTTCACAAAAGTTAGAGAATATAGCAGACATACATCTTTGAAAGGTAGCAGGTGCATTGCATAAACCAAAAGGCAAACGTCTATAGGGAAAGGTACCAAAAGGGCATGTAAAAGTAGTTTTTTCTTGATCCTCTTGTGACACAGGTATTTGAGAACAACCAGAATAACCATCTAGAAAGCAAAAGTGTGTATGTTTTGATAGTCTTTCTAGCATTTGGTCAATAAAAGGTAGAGGATAATGATCTTTCCTAGTAGCTTTGTTTTACTTTCTAAAATCAATTACCATTCTATAACCTGTGACAATTCTTTGTGGAATCAATTCATTCTTATCATTGGGAACAACTATAATACCTCCCTTCTTAGGGACACAATGAACAAGAATTACCCATCTACTATCAGCAATAGGATAAATTATACCTGCTTCCAAAGGCTTTAATATTTCATTTCTTACCACTGGTTTAGCATTAAGCTCCATATTAATTTTATGCTGACATAGAGTGGGACTAATTCCCTTAAGAGCATCAGGAGTATATCAGATAGCGGCATGGTGCTTCTTCAGAGTTTTAAATAATTTCTTTTCTTCATGCTCTGAAAGGTTAGCGCTAATAATAACAGGATACATCTTCTTTTCATCAAGATAAGCATATTTCAGTGTACCAGGTAATCGTTCAAGATCAAACACAAGATCACTCTTGGGTGATCGATTATCTCCAAGGGTTTCAACAGGCAATTTGTGTTTCAAAACAGGCATTTGTTTAAAGAATATCTCATCTAATTACCTTCTTTCATTCATAAACATATCATTTTCATGGTCTAGCAAATATTGGTCTAAAGGATCAGTAGGAGGCACAGCAATAGAAGCAAGACCAATAATTTCATCTTTACTAGGAAATTCTTTATCATGGGGTTGTCTACGAAATTTGGAGAAATTAAACTCATGAGACATATCCCCAAAACATACACTAACAATTTATTTCTCAAAATCTATCTTAGGATTAACAATGTTCAAGAAAGGTCTACCAAATATAATGGGACAAAAATCATCTTGTGGGGAACCAGTAGGGTATTTTACTTTCCCACACAAGACTTCAACATCTCTAACAATCCCAATTGGTGATATAGTATCTCTATTAGCAAGCTTAATAGTAACATCAACATCTTCTATCTTAGTAGGTGCAATATCATTCATAATTTATTGATATAAAGTAAAGGGAATTGCAATCACACTAGCACCAAAATCACATAAGCCATGATAACAATGATCTCCTATCTTAACAGACACAACAGGCATGCCAACTATAGGTCTATGTTTATCTTTATTATCGGGTCTAGCAATTCTAGCAGCTTCATCACCGAAATAAATAACATGCCAATCAAAATTATCGACCAAGAGATCTTTAACCATAGCAATAATAGTTTCAACTTTAATTTGTTCACGGGTTGTAGGTGTTCCAATATAAATCTTATGAACCACAGCTGAAGCTTTAGCATGTTCTTTTATCCTAACAGGAAAAGGTGGTTTCTCAATATAAGCAGTAGGAACAACTAGATCAACATTATAAGTAATAGTTTCCTCTTCAGCTTTAATAGGTTCTACTACTTTTACTTTGATGGGAGGATGATATTTAAACCACTTATCCTTAGGGAGATCAACATGAGTAGAAAATGATTCACATAAAGAAGCTACTATTTTAGAGTCAAGTCCATATTTAGTGCTAAATTCACGAAAAGCATCGGTATCCATAAAATATTTAACACAATCAAACTTAAGGTTTATTCCTAACTCCTTACCTTCGTCGAGCTCCCAATATTCAGACTTGCATTTAATTATTTCCAATAAATCCCATTTGAATTCAATAGTCTTCTTCATAAAAGAACCGGTACAAGAAGTATCGAGAATGGATTGATCATTATGAGAAAGACGAGCATAGAAATTTTGAATAATAATTTCTCTTGAGAGCTCATGATTGGGGCATGAATATAACATTGATTTAAGACTTCCCAAAGCTTGAGCGATACTTTCTCCTTCACGAGGCCAAAAATTATATATATAATTCCGATCACGATGAACCAGATGCATTGGATAAAACTTCTGATGAAATTCCAATTTCAATCGGTTGTAATTCCAAGTCCTAATATCATCGTATAGCCTACACCATGTCAATGCCTTATCCTTTAAAGATAAAGGGAAGAATTTCGTCTTGACTTCATCCTTGGGCAAACCTGCAAGCTTAAATAATCCACAAACTTCATCCACATAGATTAGATGCATATCAGGATGTAAGGTTCCATCTCCTCCATAAGGATTATCTAGAAGTTTATCTATCATACCTGAAGAAATTTCATAATAAATATTTTCAGTAGGTTGAGGAGCAACTTATTGCTCTACTGGTTCGGGTGAAGATACCCCGAACAAGCCCCTGAAAGGATTATTTTCCATAGTGATAGTAAATTTCAGCACGTAAAATAAATGTTTCATTACCGAATTCCACTTACCAAAGGCAATTCACTCCTCGGCAACGGCGCCAGAAAAGAGTCTTGATGACCCACAAGAATAGGGGATCTATCTTAGTCCTTTCGATAAGTAAGAGTGTCAAACCCAACGAGGAGCAGAAGGAAATGACAAGCGGTTTTCAGCAAGGTATTCTCTGCAAGCATTGAAACTATCGGTAATAGATAGTTGTGTGATAAGAAAATTCGTAACGGGTAACAACTAACAAGCGTAACTAAGGTGCAGAAAGGTGGCCCAATTCTTTTTGTAGCAAAGGAAAAGCTTGGAAAAACTCTTATATAGAGCAAAGCGCTCCCGGGGACACATGGGAATTACTGTCAAGTTAGTTTTCATCATGCTCATATCATCCGCGTGCGTTACTTTGATAATTTGATATGTGGGTGGACCGGTGCTTGGGTGCTTTCCTTACTTGTACAAGCCTCCCACTTATGATTAACCCCTCTCGCAAGCATCTGCAACTACGTAAGAAGAATTAAGATAAATCTAACCATAGCATGAAACATGTGGATCCAAATCAGCCCCTTACAAAGCAACGAAAAACTAGGGTTTAAGCTTCTGTCACTCTAGCAAATTATCACCTACTTATTACTTCCCAATACCTTCCCCTAGGCCCAAATCATGGTGAAGTGTCATGTACTCGACGTTCACATAACACCACTAGAGGAAAGACATAATACATCTCCTCAAAATATCAAACGAATACCAAATTCACATGATTACTTATAACAAGACTTCTCCCATGTCCTCGGGAACAAACATAACTACTCACAAAGCATATTCATGTTCATAATCAGAGGGGTATTGAATATCATTAAGGATCTGAACATATGATCTTCCTCCGAATAAACTAACTAGCATCAACTACAAGGAGTATTCAACACTACTAGCAACCCACAGGTACCAATCTGAGGTTTTGAGACAAAGATCAGACACAAGAGATGAACTAGGGTTTGAGAGGAGATGGTGGTGGTGAAGATGTTGATGGAGATTGACCCCTCTCGATGAGAGGATCATTGGTGATGACCATGGGTTCGATTTCCCCCTCCCGAAGGGAAGTTTCCACGGCAAAATAGCTCCGCCGGATCCCTAGATTGCTTCTGCCCAGGTTCCGCCTCGAGACGGTGACGCTTCATCCCGAAAGCTTCCTTCTTATTTTTTTTCTAGGTCAAAACCCTCCATATAGCAGAAGATGGGCACTGGAGACTTGACAGGGGGGCCACAAGCCCTAGGAGGCGCCCAGGGGGTAGGCGCACCCCCCAGGCTTGTGGCCTCCTGGTGGGTGCCCTCTGGTATTTTCTTCTCCCAATATTTTTTATATATTCCAAAATAATTCTCTGTAAATTTTCAGGACTTTTGGAGTTGTGCAGAATAGGTCTCTCAGATTTGCCCCTTTTCGGTCCAGAATTCCAACTGCCGGCATTCTCCCTCTTCATGTAAATCTTGTAAAATAAGAGAGAAAAGGCATAAGTATTGTACTATAATGTGTAATAACAGCCTGATGTCTACTATGCAACTTTATTCTTGTAGACACGTGTTGGGCCTCCAAGCACAGAGTTTTGTTGGACAACAGAAATTTTCCCTCAAGTGGATGACCTAAGGTTTATAAATCTGTGGTAGGCGTAGGATGAAGATGGTCTCTCTCAAAAAACCCTGCAACCAAATAATAAAAAGTCTCTTGTGTCCCCAACACACCAAATACACTGGTAATTTGTATAGGTGCACTAGTTCGGCGAAGAGATGGTGATACAAGTGTAATATGGATGGTAGAAATATATTTTTATAATCTGAATAATTAAAAACAGCAAGGTAGCAAATAGTAAACGGGCACAAAAACGGTATTGCATTGCTTGAAAATGAGGCCTAGGGTCCGTACTTTGCTAGTGCAATCTCTCAACAGTGCTAATATAATTGGCTCATATAACCACCCCTCAAAGTGCGATGAAGAATCACTCCAAAGTTCCTATCTAGCGGAGAACATAAGAAGAAATCGTTTGTAGGGTACGAAATCACCTTGAAGCTATTCTTTCCGATCGATCTATCCAAGAGTTCGTACTAAAATAACACCAAATAATTTCAGATTCATAATACTCAATCCAACACAAAGAACCTCAAAGAGTGCCCAAATATTTCTACTAGAGAAACAAAGACAAGAACGTGCATTAACCCTTATGCGTAGATTACCCCAATGTCACCTTGGGAATCCATGAGTTGAGTGCCAAAACACATATCAAGCGAATCAATATGATACCCCATTGTCACCACGAGTATTCATATGCAATACATATATCAAGTGCTCTCAAATCCATAAAAGTATTCAATCTGATAACAACGAAATCTCAAAGAGACAAACTCAATTCATCACAACAAGATAGAGAGGGGAAAACACCATATGATCCGACTATATTAACAAAGCCCGCGATACATCAAGATCGTGACATCTCAAGAACATGAGAGAGAGAGAGATTAAACATATAGCTACTGGTACAAACCCTCAGCCCTGAGGGTGGACTACTCCGTCCCCATCATGGTGGCCGTCGGGATGATGAAGATGGCCACCGGAGATGATTCCCCCCTCTGGCAGGGTGCCGAAACGGGGTCTAGATTGGTTTTCGGTGGCTATAGAGGCCTGTGGCGGCGGAACTTCTGATCTAGGTTTATTTCTGATGGTTTCTCTATTGATAGGATTTTTTGGCATCAGTTTCACATGAAGATGGGCCTCAAGGTGAGCACAACCCACCGGGGCACGGACAAGGGCCTAGGCATGCCCCGGTGTCTTGTGCCCTACTCCTTCACCTCCCGGTCCTTCCATGAAGCTTCGGGGGTCTCTTTTATTCCAAAAAATTGTCAAAAAGTTTCAGCTCATTTGGAGATCTTTCATTTCTACACAAAAAATAACACCACGGTAGTTCTACTGAAAACAGCATCAGTTCGGGTTAGTTCCATGCAAATCATACCAAAACCATATAAAATTGTTGTAAACATGGCATGAATACTTCATAAATTATAGATACATTGGAGACGTATCACAACCCATAATGCAATAAATATCAATATAAAATCTTCATAACAGAAATTCTTTATCATAAAACTTTTCATGTTAAAGTAGCAACCAATTCACATGTTAAGGTTCAAACAATGAATTCTCTAGAAACTCAACAACCTATATTCTTATTCACCAAACAATTGCAATTCAACTTATTCAACAGAGTCTAAGTAAGAGCTCCACATACTCAACCATCATATAGCCTTCTGTGATTGCTAACACTCACCGCATACACATGAGAAAAACGTTTCAACCAGACACATAGAAAGATAGGGGCCTATAATTTCACCTCCCAACATATTCACCTCAAGGGTGATTTCAACAATAATAAATCATCCTACCCACATCCAACTGGATATATGGGCCTAGATCTTTCCTCACCACATGATACTTGCCAAAAGACAAAAATAAAAAGGAATAGAGAGAAAATTTTGACTCTTGCATGAAAGTAAATACATAGAAGTAAAAGATAGGCCCTTCATAGAGGGAAGCAGAGGTTGCCATGCACTTATTTGTTTGTATGCTCAACCCCCTAGTGCAAAAGAACGTGATGTTATATTACCCCTTATGATAGCAACCTTTATTATGCAGTCTCTCACTTTTATTCTTTGCCATCACAAGTTCGTACAACGCTCAATTTTCTCTTACACTAAATGATCTAACACTTTTAGAAGAAATTTTTATTGCCTTATTGCACCAATGAAAACTTACTTGAAGAACTTGCTCAATCATTAGGTAGGTATGGTGGACACTTGAAAATAAGATTTTGGTTTAAGGGTTTTTGGATGCACAAGTAGTATCTCTACTTGCTGCAGAAATTTTGGCTAGCAAGAATGGGGGCAAGCACCACATGTTGAAGGATCTATGACAATATAACTTCTATGTGAATATTTACAATGATAAACCATTACATTGTCTTCCTTGTCCAACGTCAACAATTTTGGCATATAATATTTTGATGGGGGCTCACAATCACAAAAGATTTTCAAGATAGTGTATTTGCATGTGAAAGTTCTCTTCCTTATAATAATTATTCATGAATTGCTTGTATGACAAATATTGTGATTGTCAACCTTCAAAAGATTTCACTTTCTAAATCCAATGTGAAGCTACCACTAGACATGATATAATTTCAACTTCATGGTATTCAATTCATTCAACAATTTACTCATAGGATATAAGTGAAGCACAAGAGTAAATGACAAGCTACTCCAAAAAGATATAAGTGAATATCAAGCGAGTAGTTATGTAAATGGGTAGCTATTTGAGGACTCTCTCTTATTTAAAAGTTTCAGATCTAAGTATTTTACTAAAATAGCAAGCAAAACAAAACAAAATGACATTCCAACCATAGCACAACTCATGTGAAGAAGCAAAAACTTAGGCTCACACTACAAAAAAAAGACACATCCGTGACATTTTGGGCCAAACGAAAAAACTTTTTGTCATGCTTATGACACTTCTATGACGATAATTTTGACAAAACCCGGTATCATCATAGATGTGGTGGGGTACTACTTCTATGACAAAAAATCATGATAGAAAATGTGCTTTTCGTCCTGGGCGGGCCGGAGACGCAGCTGCATGACATTCTTTGGGCTGTCCATGATGGAGAAAACCGTGGTAGAAGTGAGGGCGAGGAAAATATCAGGAGAGTTCCCGGTTACGGTGGGTGGTCGGGGGCCGAGCGATGCGCGTTTCTATCATACATACGCGCGTGTGTGCGAGGCGTTGCGCTCTAACTGAACCCAAGCGAGGCGTTCGACTCTAATTCAACCCGAGCGATTGCAATAGCTACGTTACTGAACCCGAGCGATCGATCCCTTGCTGTTAATTGAACACGAGTAATTCCTTCGCTACTGCTGCTAACTGAAGCCGATCGATGCTACCTCTGGATGAACAGTGAGCGTTGTTGGGGGGGTTTGGATGAACAGTTCCCGGTGGGGTGGATGAACATGACCCCGTGGTGTCGCCGTTGGATGAACAGGACCCCGATCGAGCCAGTTGGGGTGGATGAACAGGACCCCGCGGAAGGCTGGATGAACAGGACGACCCCGTGGAGGGCTGGTTGAAAAGTAGCCGGTGGAGGGATGGATGAATAGTAGCTCATGGAGGGGTGGTTGCACAAGACCCCGTGGAGAGGGCTGGTTGAACAGTAGCCGGTGGAGGAGCATGTGGTGGAGGCTGGATGAACAGGAGCCCGTGGAAGAACAGTCGCAGGTGGAGGCTGGAGGAGGTCGACGGTGGATGAACAGTATCCCATGGAGGCTGGAGGAGGTCAACGGTGGAGATGAACAGTATCCCGTGGAGTCCCGTTTTGCGGTACGCCACACCCCTCCCGATGAACAGGACCCTCGTTTCGACCGTAGCACTCCAACACAAGTCTGTTTCCTCCGTTTTGCGGTATGCCACACCCGTCCCAATCAACAGGACTCCATTTTGACCGTAGGAGGTCCAAGAGAAGTCTGTTTCCTCCGTCGGTGCAATAGAAACAATTTCATGTTTAACAAAAGGAACTATAGCAAGTTCATCTCCATAAGCATAATTCATATTGGCATCTTGGCCACAAGCATAGCAAGAATCATCAAAAAGGGATATGTCAAGAGAATCAATGGGATCATAACAATCATCATAGCAATCATCATTTGGTAAGAACGAAGGGAAATTAAACAATGTATGAGTTGAAGAGTTACTCTCATTAGAAGGTGGGCACGGGTGATCAATCCGCTCTTCCTCCTTTTGTTCTTCGCTCTCCGCATCATCTTTTTCCTCCAATGAGCTCATAGTTTCATCAATTTCTTCTTCCATAGCTTCCTGCAAAATATTAGTCTCTTCTTGGACAGCGGAGACTTTCTCAATAAATGCATTAATATAGTAATTGTATTCATAATTTTCATAGAAATATCTAAGTATAGCAAGATTTTCAGGCCTATAAACATCATCATCTAAAGCTTCATACTTTTCAAACTAAGATTCAATTTCATAAGCATCCTTAGAAGCAACAAATTCTTCTATTCATAGTAATCATATATACCATTAGGCATAAGAAGAAGCTAAGGTTTCAATAACATTAAATTTGCATGAAAAGGGAAGGTGTGGAGCCTTCATCCTCTAGAGCAACAAGTAATATCATATCTTCAAGCATAGTTGCCAAGCATACCAACCGCAACATAATAAATTGGTTCCATAATAGTTTCCCTTTTTTGTGTCAAAGCGATAATCCCTTAAAGTATTCACGTTGATCCAACGTGTCTCCCAATTATAAAGTTGAATGGGGTTTTCTTAGGATTATCAAAGTAGTACTTAATATCTTTCACATTAATGAGAATCGAGGGTTTAGGAAGTTACCCATCTCCAATGAGTAGCGAGTACATCTAATTTTTGTATTTTGCATTCCATATCCATAACTAAAGATAGAGAACAACTTTAAAAATTACTTAGTGATAAAGCAAACAAGCACACATGAGAATATTCACCCCATGCTATTGCTCCCCAGCAACGGCGCCAGAAAAAGGTCTTGATAACCCACAAGTATAGGGGATCACAATAGTTTTCGATAAGTAAGAGTGTCGAACCCAACAAGGAGCTAAAGGTAGAACAAATATTCCCTAAAGTTCTATCGACCATCGATACAACTCTACGCACGCTTGCGTTCGCTTTACCTAGAACAAGTATGAAACTAGAAGTACTGTGTAGGTGTTTTTGGGTAAGCTTGCAAGAAAGTAAAGAACACGAAAATAAAAGCTAGGGGCTGTTTAGATAAAGACACAACTAAATTAGTTTTAGTAGAGAGCTTTTGTCAACAAGAAAGTTATTTGTACCTAGGCAATCGATAACTAGACCGGTAATCATTGTTGCAATTTTATTTGAGGGAGAGGCATAAGCTAACATACTTTCTCTACTTGGATCATATGCACTTATGATTGGAACTCTAGCAAGCATCTGCAACTACTAAAGATTCATTAAGGTAAAACCCAGCCATAGCATTAAAGCATCAAGTCCCCTTTATCCCATACGCAAACAACCTACTTACTCGGGTCTGTGCTTCTGTCACTCACGCCACCCACCATAAGCAAATCATAAGCATATTGCAAACCCTACAACGGGAATCCCTCATGCTTGCGCGACACGGAGAGCACCATAGGACAACACCAATAATAAAACATACAACTCAAACCAATCACGATCATCAAATAGCCATTAGGACAAAACAGATCTACTCAAACATCATAGGATAGCCATACATCATTGGGAAATAATATATAGCGTTGAGCACCATGTTTAAGTAGAGATTACAGCGGGTAAGAGAGAGGTTACACTGCTGCATAGAGGGGGCAGAGTTGCTGATGATGGCGGTGAAGTTGTTGGTGAAGATGGCGGTGATGATGATGGCCCCGGCAGTGCTCCGGCGCCATCGGAAGCAAGGGGGAGAGGGCCCCCTTCTTCTTCTTCTTCCTTGACCTCCTCCATAGATGGGAGAAGGGTTTCCCCTCTGGTCCTTGGCTCCCATGGCGTGGGAGGGGCGAGAGCCCCTCCGAGATTGGATCTGTCTCTCTCTGGTTCTGCGTTCTCCCCTGGCTCTGTTTCACCGTTTCGTATATATATGGAGATCCGTAACTCCGATTGGCCTGAAACCTTTGCCGTGATTTTTTTTCTGAATATTAGCTTTCTTGCGGCAAAAGAAGAGCGTCAACCGCCTTACGGTGGGCTCACGAGGGTAGGGGCGTGCCCTAAGGGGGGGGGGGGGGCTGCCTCGTGACCACCTCGGGCACTGGTTCGCGTTGATTTTCCTTCTGAATTTTCCATATTTTCCAAAAATAAGCTCCGTTCGTTTTTATCCCGTTTGGACTCCGTTTGATATGGATATTCTGCGAAACCAAAAACATGCAACAAAGAGGAACTGGCACTGGACACTGGATCAATATGTTAGTCCCAAAAATAATATAAAAAGTTGCCAAAAAGTATATGAAAGTTGAATAATATTGGCATGGAACAATCAAAAATTATAGATACGACGGAGACGTATCAGCATCCCCAAGCTTAATTCCTGCTCGTCCTTGTGTAGGTAAATGATAAAAAAGATAATTTTTGATGTGGAATGCTACCTAGCATAATCTTGATCATATGTCTAATCATGGCATGAATATTAAGACACAAGTGATTCAAAGCAATGATCTATCCTTTGACATAAAGACAATAATATTTCAAGCATACCAACCAAGCAATTATGTCTTATTGAAATAACATAGCCAAAGAAAGCTCATCCCTACAAAATCATATAGTCTGGCTATGCTCCATCTTCACCACACAAAGCATTCACATCATGCACAATCCCGATGACAAGCCAAGCAATTGTTTCATATTTTGACGTTTCTCAAACCTTTTCAACTTTCATGCAATACATGAGCGTGAGCCATGGACATAGCACTATAGGTGGAATAGAATATGATGATGGGGTTATGTGGAGAAGACAAAAAAGGAGAAGATAGTCTCACATCAACTAGGCGTATCAACGGGCTATGGAGATGCCCATCAATAGATATCAATGTGAGTGAGTAGGGATTGCCATGCAACGGATGCACTAGAGCTATAAGTATATGAAAGCTCAAACTGAAACTAAGTGGGTGTGCATCCAACTTGCTTGCTCATGAAGACCTAGGGCATTTGAGGAAGCCCATCGTTGGAATATACAAGCCAAGTTCTATAATTAAAATTCCCACTAGTATATGAAAGTGATAACTCAAGAGACTCTCTATATGAAGAACATGGTGCTACTTTGAAGCACAAGTGTGGTAAAAGGATAGTAACATTGCCCCTTCACTAGTAGAAAACAGGGCTATGGTCCAGGCCGGCTCAGCCCATTAGTCCCGGTTCAGTGTAGAACCTGGACTAATGTGGGCATTGGTCCCGGTTCGTGAGCCCAGGGGGCCGGCCGGGCCACGTGGGCCATTGGTCACGGTTTGTCTGGACCTTTTGGTCCCGGTTGGTGGGACGAACCGGGACCAATGGGCCTCGCTCCTGGCCCACCACCATTGGTCCCGTTTGGTGGCTTGAACTGGGACCAAAGGCGTCCCTTTAGTCCCGGTTCATGCCACCAACCGGGACCAATGAGGTGCCTATATATACCCCCTCGCGCAAGAGCAGAGCACAGTGCTCTGTTTTTTCTGGCCGAGGGGGAGAGGGCTTTGTGGTGCTCTACCTCACCTCCTATGCACATGAGGTGTTCGATGGAATGCCCGAGCCACACTACTTAAAGTTTCTCCTCTCGAAGCTCGACCTCCAAGCTCCATTTTCCTCGAGATTTGTCTAGATTTAGCGGTCCGTCACGCCCCGTCCCCGTCTTCACCGCCGTCGATCACCCGCGCTGATCTCATCACCGACACCACCGTGGTGAGCCTCTTGTTCTTATCTTCTTTCTGAAAGGAAAAATATTCTTACTTGTATGTTTAGATAGATACTTGTATCATTTTCTTACATTTATTATTGCATCTTATATAGTGCGATGGTTTTGGTATCCGCCCCCATCGGCCCTCGTCCTGTCTATGATTCGGATTTGGTATGTATATTATCTTCATAACTATTGGTTCATTTCTTGTTTATGAAAATTATGCCGACCAACGTGACATAGATTTTATTTATCTAGGATGTATGTGAATCGGAAATGCCAACCGACCCTACTATCGAGAGGTTAAATTTAGTTGAAGAAGAAAACAATTTGTTGAAGGAAAAAATAAAAAAATTGAGGAGGAGAAGATGATATTGGAGTTGCATGTTGCGGATGTCGTCGATGATCACAAGATCAAGATGGATGCAATGCGCTTGAAGATTAGAAAGATTAGAAAATATGCCATTCATACCGAGGCTTGGTATCATTATGCCGTTTGATCAATTGTTACCTTGGTTGCGATTATGATCGCATTTGTTTTCGCATTGAAATGTTTTACATAGTTTCAATGTATGGTTTAATTAATTAGATGCTCTGGAGAGCTATATGTTGTTAGATGAGAACTATGTATGCACTTTGGTTTTAATGTGATGATGAACTTCTATTAATTTGGACGCTTAATTATATATAATGCACGCAGATGAACCGGCAATGGATGTACGGTGACAGACACAACCGTGAGTACATTAAGGGCGTGCATGAGTTTCTCGATGCGGCTGAGGCAAACAAGCAGAATGGTTTTATGTGTTGTCCATGCACTGAATGTGGGAATACGAGGTCTTAATCTAACCGGAAAATCCTTCACTCCCACCTGCTTTACAAGGGTTTCATGCCACACTATAATGTTTGGACGAGGCACGGAGAAATAGGGGTTATGATGGAAGACGGCGAAGAAGAAGAGTACGATGACAACTATGTGCCCCCTGAATACGGTGATGCTGCAACGGGGGGAGCTGGTGAAGATCAAGAGGAACCAGACGATGTGCCCAATGATGCTGCCACGGGTGAAGCTGCTGAAGATCAAGAGGAACCAGACGATGTGCCCGATGATGATGATCTCCGCCGGGTCATTGTCGATGCAAGGACGCAATGCATTAGTCAAAAGGAGAAGCTGAAGTTCGATCGCATGTTAGAGGATCACAAAAAAGGGTTATACCCCAATTGCGAAGATGGAAACACAAAGCTCGGTACCGTACTGGAATTGCTGCAGTGGAAGGCAGAGAATGCTGTGGCTGACAAAGGATTTGAGAAGCTACTGAAAATATTGAAGAAGAAGCTTCCAAAGGATAACGAATTGCCCGACAGTACAAACGCAGCAAAGAAGGTCGTATGCCCTCTAGGATTGGAGGTGGAGAAGATACATGCATGCCCTAATGACTGCATCCTCTACCGCGGTGCATACAAGGATCTGAACGCATGCCCGGTATGCGGTGCATTGCGGTATAAGATCAGACGAGATGACCCTGGTGATGTTGACGGCGAGCCCCTCAGGAAGAGGGTTCCTGCGAAGGTGATGTGGTATGCTCCTATAATACCACGGTTGAAACGTCTGTTCAGAAACGAAGAGCATGCCAAGTTGATGCGATGGCACAGTGAGAACCGAAAGAAAGATGGGAAGTTGAGAGCACCTGCTGACGGGTCGCAGTGGAGAAAAATCGAGAGAAAGTACTGGGATGAGTTTGCAAAGGACCCAAGGAATTTATGGTTTGCTTTAAGCGCGGATGGCATTAATCGTTTCGGGGAGCAGAGCAGCAATCACAGCACCTGGCCCGTGACTCTATGTATGTATAACCTTCCTCCTTGGATGTGCATGAAGCGGAAGTTCATTATGATGCCAGTTCTCATCCAAGGCCCTAAGCAACCCGGCAACGAAATTGGTGTGTACCTAAGGCCATTAGTTGAAGAACTTTTACAGCTGTGGAATGGAAACGGTGTACGTGCGTGGGATGAGCACAGACAGGAGGAATTTAACCTTAAGGCGTTGCTGTTCGTGACCATCAACGATTGGCCCGCTCTCAGTAACCTTTCAGGACAGACAAACAAAGGATACCACGCATGCACGCACTGTTTAAATGACACTGAAAGTATATACCTGGACAAATGCAGGAAGAATGTGTACCTGGGCCATCGTCGATTTCTTCCGACCAACCATCAATGTCGAAAGAAAGGCAAGCATTTCAAAGGCGAGGCAGATCACCGGAAGAAGCCCGCCATGCGCACCGGTGATCACGTGCTTGCTATGGTCAATGATTTACACTACGTAATCTTTGGAAAGGGTCCCGGTGGACTAGCTGTTCCGAATGACGCTGAGGGACACGCACCCGTGTGGAAGAAGAAATCTATATTTTGGGACCTACCCTACTGGAAAGACCTAGAGGTCCGCTCCTCAATCGACGTGATGCACGTGACGAAGAACCTTTGTGTGAACCTGCTAGGCTTCTTGGGCGTGTATGGGAAGACAAAAGATACACCTGAGGCACGAGAGGACCTGCAACGTTTGCACGAAAAAGACGGCATGCCTCCGAAGCATTATAAAGGTCCTGCCAGCTACGCTCTTACGAAAGAAGAGAAAGAAATCTTCTTTGAATGCCTGCTCAGTATGAAGGTCACGACTGGCTTCTCGTCGAATATAAAGGGAATAATAAATATGCCAGAGAAAAAGTTTCAGAACCTAAAGTCTCATGACTGCCACGTGATTATGACACAACTGCTTCCGGTTGCATTGAGGGGGCTTCTACCGGAAAACATTCGATTAGCCATTGTGAAGCTATGTGCATTCCTCAATGCAATCTCTCAGAAGGTGATCGATCCAGAAATCGTACCAAGGCTAAGGAGTGATGTGGCGCAATGTCTTGTCAGTTTCGAGCTGGTGTTCCCACCATCCTTCTTCAATATCATGACGCACATCCTAGTTCATCTAGTCGACGAGATTGTCATCCTGGGGCCCGTATTTCTACACAATATGTTCCCCTTTGAGAGGTTCATGGGAGTCCTAAAGAAATATGTCCGTAACCGTGCTAGGCCAGAAGCAAGCATCTCCATGGGCCATCAAACAGAGGATGTTATCGGGTTTTGTGTTGACTTCATTCCTGGCCTTAACAAGATAGGTCTCCCTAAATCGCGGTATGAGGGGAGACTGACTGGAAAAGGCACTCTGGGAAGAGACTCAGTAATATGCAGGGACGGATATTCTTGGTCTCAAGCACACTACACAGTTCTACAGAACTTTACCTTGGTGACCCCGTATGTCGATGAACACAAGAACAGTCTGCGCTCCAAACACCCGGAGCAGTGCGACGACTGGATTACATGTGAACACATCAAGACTTTCAGCAGTTGGTTCGAAACACGTCTCAGAGGTGAAAACACTGTTTGTGATGAGTTGTACTTGTTGTCCAGGGGACCATCTTTGACTGTATTGACTTACAAAGGATACGAGATAAATGGGAATACATTTTACACGATCGCCCAAGATCAAAAGAGCACCAACCAAAACAGCGGTGTCCGCTTTGATGCAGCAACCGAGAGCGGAAAGGACACATATTATGGTTACATAGTGGACATATGGGAACTTGACTACGGACCTGATTTTAAGGTCCCTTTGTTTAAGTGCAAATGGGTCAATCTGTTAGGCAGCGGGGTACAGGTAGACCCACAGTACGGAATGACAACAGTGGATCTGAAAAATCTTGGGTACACTGACGAACCATTCGTCCTAGCCAATGATGTGGCACAGGTTATCTATGTGAAGGACATGTCTACCAAACCGAGAAAAAGAAAAGATAAGGAAGCGAATACATCATACGATGAGCCAAAGTGCCACATAGTTCTTTCAGGAAAAAGGGACATCCTGGGAGTGGATGGCAAGACAGACATGTCTGAAGATTATGAAAAGTTTCATGAAATTCCTCCCTTCAATGTCAAGCCTGACCCAAGCATCCTGATAAACAATGAAGATTATCCATGGTTACGGCGCAATAAGCAAATGACACAAGCGAAGAAAAAGTGAAGACTTTCTCCCGCAATAAGCAAATGCTATGTGGGTGAAATTATGATACCATCCCAACTTTCAACTTTTTCAGAGTTCATTTGAAATGCTTTCATGTCTTATGGTTCGAAACTTTGATACTTCGAAAGTGATTGTCCATTTTGTACACGAAGTGCATCAAGTTTTTGTCGTAACCCTCTCTACTTTTTGGAACATGCTATGTGGGTGAAATGATGATACCATGCCAACTTTCAACCTTTTCAGAGTTCATTTTGAAATGCTTTCCAATTTCAGAGTCATTTAGCTCAAAGAATGAATTAATAGCAAACAGAATGAACTACAAAACTTTTATGAAAATAAAAACAATCAATTAAATATTATGTTATGATCAACTAAAATAAAACTATAATATTCTTCAATAGCAAAAAGAATATAATTTGTGTGACCTAAAATCAAACTATAAGTATTTAATTGTAAGTATAAATAAAAAATAAATAGCAAAGAAGAAAAAAAATTCTAATTTTATAGTAAAGTTATTCATAAACTAGTGATTCACAATTTTTTTAAAAAATTCAAATTTAAACTATTTAAAATTTAAAACTAATGGCACTAACAGAAAGTTTATAATTTTTGTGACCTAAAAGCAAAAAGAAATCACTAAAAAACTGTAAGTATTTAGTTTTAAGTAGAAATAAAAAAAATAAAAAACCAAAAGAATGTAGAAATAAAAAAGAAAAAACCAAAAAAATGCCACCTACTGGGCCTCCACGGCCTGAATACGACTAGAAACCCTACATGGGCCAGGATTCAGGCCCGCAGAAGGCCCAATAGGCCCACAGGCAAAGCAGTGTCAAATTAGGCCCATAGGCCTGCAGTTCAGAGGAGTTCGAGAGGGAGGAGGCAGCAGAGCTTATAAACTGGTGTTGGGCGCTGTCAACTAGCGACGTGGGACTAAACTTCTGGGCGCGGGGCAGCACAAGGGTATTGGTCCCGGTTGGTGGCACCAACTGGGACTAAAGGTGGCATTGGTCCCGGTTGGTGGCACCAGCCGTGACCATTGCGCCCCTTTAGTCCCGGTTGGTGCCACCAACCGAGACCAATGGGCTTCTCTTCCCGCCCTTTGGGCTGCCGAAAAGAGGCCATTGGTCTCGGTTCGTGGCACCAACCGGGACTAATGCCCACCTTTAGTCCCGGTTGCTGCCACGAACCGAGACTAAAGCCTCTTCTATATAAGGCCACACTTTGGAATTTTTCATTCTCATCTTGCAGTTGCTGTCCCTGACGCCGCCAGGCTGCCCCGACGCCGCCCGCCCCCATCGTCGCCGTCGCCCGCGCCCATCGTCGCCGTCGCCCGCGACGCGCGCCGCCCCGGCCCGCCCCCGTCACCGTCGCCCTCGTCCCTGCCCCGACGCGCACCGCCCCGTCCCGCCCTCGCCGTCGCCCGCGCCGGCCCCTTTCCCGACGCCCGCCGCCCCGGCCCGCCGTCGCCGTCGCCCGCGTCTCCTATCCCAAGCGCGCGCCCATAGGCCTGCAGTTCAGAGGAGTTCGAGAGGGAGGAGGCAGCAGAGCTTATAAACTGGTGTTGGGCGCTGTCAACTAGCGATGTGGGACTAAACTTCTGGGCGCGGGGCAGCAAAAGGGTATTGGTCCCGGTTGGTGGCACCAACCGGGACTAAAGGTGGCATTGGTCCCGGTTGGTGGCACCAGCCGTGACCATTGCGCCCCTTTAGTCCCGGTTGGTGCCACCAACTGGGACCAATGGGCTTCACTTCCCGCCCTTTGGGCTGCCGAAAAGAGGCCATTGGTCTCGGTTCGTGGCACCAACCGGGACTAATTCCCACCTTTAGTCCCGGTTGCTGCCACGAACCGAGACTAAAGCCTCTTCTATATAAGGCCACACTTTGGAATTTTTCATTCTCATCTTGCAGTTGCCGCCCCTGACGCCGCCAGGCTGCCCCGACTTCGCCCGCCCCCATCGTCGCCGTCGCCCGCGCCCTTCGTCGCCGTCGCCCGCGACGCGCGCCGCCCCGGCCCGCCCCCGTCGCCGTCGCCCTCGTCCTGCCCCGACGCGCACCGCCCCGTCCCGCCCTCGCCGTCACCCGCGCCGGCCCCTTGCCCGACGCCCGCCGCCCCGGCCCGCCGTCGCCGTCGCCCGCATCTCCTACCCCAAGCGCGCTCCCACTGCCCCGTCGCCATTCTCGCCGCCGACTCCGCGGTCCTCCTCTGGTCTGGCCGGCGCCCTAGCTAGCATTTTTTTCATATATATGCTTTTTTTCATATATATATATATGCTTGTTTTTTATATATATGTATATATATGTTCTCTGTGTATATATCTATGTTCATGTATATATGCATAAGATAGTTTTTTAGAAAAAATAGGATTTTTTTTCTGTTCATAGATTTTTTTGGTGATATTAATTATTGTAAATATGAAAATGTTTGCATATTCATATGAACAAATGAATTAGAAGTGGGAGAAGAAGAGGGGGTCGAGAGGGGGTCTAGGGTCGCCGAGAGGTCGAGGGTCGTCGAACATGAGAGGAGGAAGAGGATAAAAAAAGAAGAGGAATAAGAAAAGAAAAAAGAGGAGAAGAAAGAATAGAGGAGATCTTCTCCTCCATTCTTTCTTCTCCTCTTTTTTTCTTCTTCTTCCTCTTTTTTTATCGGGAACGAGGGTCGTCGAGGGTCGCCGAGCGGTAGAGGAAGAAGAGGATAAAATAGAAGAGGAAGAAAAAAAAGAGAGGGGTCGACGGTCGCCTAGGGGTCGAGGGTCGAGAGGGGGTCTAGGGTCGCCGAGAGGGGAGAGGAAGAAGAGGATAAAAAAAGAAGAGGAAGAAGAAAAAAAAGAGGAGAAGAAAGAATAGAGGAGATCTTCTCCTCTATTCTTTCTTCTCCTCTTTTTTTTCTTCTTCTTCCTCTTTTTTTTATTGGGAACGAGGGTCGTCGAGGGACATAGATGTAGTGTCGTCGTTGTCGATATATACCCCCTCCCGATAGCTTACTATGATTAGGTAGCTAGTTCTACGTTTGGCACTAATATATCCATCTGTCATGTTTGAATAATAATTGCCATGTTGTAAATATTTGTAGAAACTATGGACACCGCCCTAGATGAAGCAACAAAAGAAGCGTTGTTGAGGGACATAATCGCAGAAGGAAGTGATGCCATCTCGTTGTTTCTCAACGAAACCGATGGTCTGGAAGGAGAGGGTGAACAAGCTGGCTACGGTGACCTAATGCCGGTGCAAGAAGAAGAACATGAGGACGGCTCCGGTGACCCAATGCCGGTGCAAGAAGGAGACCGTGATGACGGCTCCGGTGACCGAACCGAATCCGGCCAGGTATATATATTAGTTAAGCCTATGCTGACTAGCTGATTGATGCATTCATTGTTTTGGTATGAACACATATTAATTAAGTCTTTGCTCTTTTTTCTAGCCCTCCGGATCGAGCACAACTTCGGTAAAGAGACGAGGCCCGAAGAAAAAGTTGAGCTCGGATGAAAAGTTTGAGATCATAGCAATCGCACCCGACGGCCAACCTATTGAACCCCTCCGGACAAAGAGCGCATTTGTTGCTCAGTGCGGGGTTCTGGTTAGGGACAAGATCCCGATAAGCATCCAGCAATGGTTTAAGCCGGCTACAGAAGACCCTGAGGTGTCTTATGTCAATGATATGCAGAAAAATGATCTTTGGACTGAGCTGAAGTCAAATTTCACCCTACCCCCTGAGGATAATCCATAGAACCCAGTTAAAGAGAAATTAATCAAGTCTTTTGCTCTGAAGAGGATGGCAGAACTATTCAGGAGGTGGAAGAAAGAGCTGAATAAGTTTGTCGAAAATAACGAGACACCAGAATTCAAGGGCAGATATGAGAAGATCAGAGATCACTGGCCCGCATTTGTGGCCCACAAGACATCGGAAAAGAGTAAGAAGATGTCGGCGACAAACAAGCAAAATGCTGCGAAGAAGAAGCTTCACCATCGCACGGGGTCAGGTGGCTACCTCGTAGCCCGGCCTAAGTGGTCCAAGACTGAGAATGATCTGGTTCATAAAGGGATCGAACCTAACTGGCCAGACCGTTGCCGGACTTGGTTCTTCGGGGCTGGCGGAACACTGGACCCTGTAACAGGGAAGTGCATTTGGACGAACAATCAAATGGACATACCAGTCAGTAAACTTAAGCAGTATATCGAAGCAGTGCAGGAAGGGACGTTCTTTCCAGACAGAGAGAACGACGAGCTCACAATGGCCCTCGGGAATCCTGAGCACCCTGGACGGACACGAGGCACGCCAGGCTCCATTCCGTGGAAGGTTGGGTTTCCAAACGCAGGCGGTTACAAATCCCATGAGAGGAGGAAAAAAGTGCAGCAGACCCAAATGCAGGCGCTGAAAGCAAGGGTAGACGCGATAGAGGAACGAGAAGCAAATCGCAGCAAACGTACTGCCGAAGCCTCCCCCGAAGCTACCCCGCCATCTCAGCGCAGAAGCAGCGTGGCTTCCACCGAGCTGCTTCAGCCGGAGCATGCCTTGACGGCTCCTGCCAGCTATCCCATGGATGCTATAACAGAGTCTCAAAATTGCCACCTTATGACGCAATGGATGAATTTGAAGGTCAAGGCGGCTGTTGGCTCTGTTTTTCCTACTAAACCCGGCGCAACTTTTCACTGCCGGCCGATTCCAGAAGGATATGCTAGGGTGATGGTGGATGAGATAACGGAGGGATTTGAGGACCTCCAGCTTGACCACCCTACCGGTGAAGGGGAGACTCGGCTGGGGTCTGCTCTGAAGACTCCATGCATATGGCGGAAGGAGCTCATCAACCTTCCGAACTGGACGCCATCGCCTCCTCCTCCTCCTCCGGCGAGTCAGGGCACTCCGCCTCCACCGCCTCCTCCTCCGGCGAGTGACGATCAGGGCCCTCGGCCGGCTCCTTCTCTGACGCGTGGCGGCACTCCGCCTCCTTCTCCGCCTGCGCCGACGCGCCCGAGCAGCCAGCCTCCTCCTTCTCCGCCTCGTCAGCAAGGGCGGAAGAGACCTGCCGCCGCTCCAGCTGCTCCGGCGCGTCGTAGTCCTTCTCCTCCGCCTCTTAAGCAAGTAAAGAAGACAACCGCTACGTCTGCTCGGTCGGCGTCTAGCAGTACAACCAGAGGAGGGAGGACATACAGATTCGGTCCTTCTCTGAAGACTCCAGAGAAGTTACCATACGAGAGGACCCAGGAGGAGAACGCCGAGATCGCGCAAGAAGAAGTGAAGAAATTCTTTGAAGGGGTGAAAGCAAAGAAACATCCACCTCCGGAGGAGAAGGTAGATCGGGTGAAAGTGAAGCGCACTCTGGCTGCCCTGACAAAACCACCGAAGTCTGATCCGCCGAAAGGAAACTATGACCGCATTATTGGAAAGGAATTTGCCGAAGTGGAGCGGTCAGGAAGTACTGTCAGTGATCAAAGGCTGAAAGAACGACGAGCTGGGAAACAAATTGCCTAGCTCGGCGAACAAGCGAAGCAATCGTGCCCCCCGCTCAAGGTGCCTAGCCTCAACGTCGATAATGATCTGAGGATGGTTCCTGGTTATAGCAATCTTGCAGATTACCTGCCCGACGAAGTACATTATGAACCCATGGAGGTGCAGATACAAAGATACGAGTACGGGAAGCATCTCGTCAAAGATGAAAGATCTCTATCAACGATGATGCGAAGATTGCATGATTGGTACTTGAAAATCTGCAGAGACTCTGGGGGGAGGAGTACTTTGTATGTGAAAGTTAAAAAGGAGCATGACCTCGTTGGAATTGATCTGTTGCCTGTTCCATTTGAGGAGTTCTATCAGTTTTTCAATCAATTGGCCCTCGATAAAACAACGGTCGCCTGCTACTGTCTGTAAGTAGTACTACTTCTGTCATTAAGTTTCTCTATATAGCTTAGCTCTTTCATTGCATGTATTTATAATCATCCTCACTATATTATGCAGATTGAAGATTGCCGAATTGATGAAAAGACAAGTCGGTGATATTGGGTTCATTAACACATATCTCATAGATGCAACTCAGGTTAAACTTCATGCCGCAGCTACCGAGGCCAGCTTGCTACGATCGTTCGTAATAAATCAAAACAAAGATATAATACTCTTTCCTTACAACTTCAGGTGAGTGTTACTGTCTTGTGCGTATTCGGTTTCCCTTATATATTAGTCAAGGTTATAGTAATGTAATTCATGAGTTATGCATGTGTGTGCAGTTTCCACTTTATTCTCCTAGAGATTAAGCTTGAGCAGGGAGTAGTAACCATCTTGGACTCTAAACGAAAAGATCCCAAGGAGTATGCGGACATGATTGAAATCCTTAAGAAGTAAGTTAAATCGATCATTATCCACCATATCAGCAACTTTGTTCATTTCCTGATATCAAGTAATTGTTTTCTTTGTCCGGCAGGGTTTGGAGAAAATTCACCAAAGCAGTTCCGGGACTGCCGAAGGAGCTGGAATTTAGACACCCGAAAGTAAGTACTATAGTAGCATGTTCCGCGCATCTCCTAGTGATTCAAGCGCTAGTTTCATCAATACCATTTAGCATTCTTGCTTATCAGTTTGATTGACCTCTATTTCTTGTAAAGTGGTTGTGGCAGGAACAAGGGAATGATTTCTGTGGATACTACATCTGCAAGTCCATCCGCCACACGACCTGTGAGCGGGGCGGGTACTCTAACGAACAATATGAAGTACGTAAATAACAACATTCACAATTTTATTTTATTACCATCATTTGTGTTGAGTTTCATTCATTTATATTATATATATGTATTGACCCCCTTCTTCAAATTAGATGTTTCGGAAGCGGGATGAACTCCTAGCACCAGCTCGCATGCGAGCAATTCAAGAGGAATTGGCGGCATTCTTTCTTGACCACGTGATCCCTGAAGACGGAGATTCTATGTGGAACCTGAGTCCGTATGATTATATTTGTAAGAGATAATTATTGTATATATGTAGCCGGTAGTGTCAGATAGATATACGAGAACTTGTTGTTCGACCAATCTCTCGGAGAAGGAGAGGTGGTCGATATCACTTCTCTCTGTATATGCATATATGTTCATGACGATCTTCTGTTTCCTTCGTTTGCTTACTAGCTAGCTAGCGTGTCTAGTCCTCTCTATACGTATGTATAGTACGTAGCGTCGACCAAGCACGGACATAACAGAGGACACTTCTCTCTATTAATTTAATAGCTACCAATATATGAAACACCTAAATTAACCCCCCAAAACCCCCAACCCCCCCCCCTTTCAAAAAAAAACAAAAACACCAGCCACAGAAGTGCTGACGCGTGGATGCCTATTGGTCCCGGTTGGTGCCACCAACCGGGACCAAAGGGTCTCCTGACTGGGCTCTGCGCACTGCCCACGTGGAGGGCCTTTAGTCCCGGTTCTGGATTGAACCGGGACTAAAGGGGGGAGGTATTAGTACCGACACTTTAGTCCCGGTTCCGGAACCGGGACTAAAGGCCCTTACGAACCGGGACTATACGCCCTTTTTCTACCAGTGCTTCTCTCTTTTTCTCTCATTTTTTTGTTGTTTTTTTTTGTAGGCTTCTTTGGCCTCTCTCTCTTTTTTGGGGGGCTTCTTTGGCCACTTTTATTTTGATAACCTCACACGGGACAATGTTCTAATAATGATGATCATCACACTTTTATTTACTTACAACTCAATATTACAACTCGATATCTAGAACAAAGATATGACTCTATATGAATGCCTCCGGTGGTGTACCGGGATGTGCAATGATCTAGCATAGCAATGACATCAAAAAACGGACAAGCCATGAAAACATCATGCTAGCTATCTTACGATCATGCAAAGCAATATGACAATGAATGCTCAAGTCATGTATACGATGATGATGAAAGTTGCATGGCAATATATCTCGGAATGGCTATGGAAATGCCATGATAGGTAGGTATGGAGGCTGTTTTGAGGAAGGTATATGGTGGGTTTATGGTACCGGAGAAAGTTGCACAGTACTAGAGAGCCTAGCTATGATGGAAGGGTGAGAGTGTGTATAATCCATGGACTCAACATTAGTCATAAAGAACTCACATACTTATTGCAAAAATTTATTAGTCATCGAAACAAAGTACTACGCGCATGCTCCTAGGGGGATAGATTGGTAGGAAAAGACCATCGCTCATCCCCGACCGCCACTCATATGGAAGACAATCAATAAACACCTCATGCTCCGACTTCGTTACATAACGGTTCACCATACGTGCATGCTACGAGACTTGCAAACCTCAACACAAGTATTTCTCAATTTTACAATTACTCAACTAGCATGACTCTAATATCACCACAATTATATCGCAAAACTATTGCAAGGAATCAAACATATCATATTCAGCGATCTACAAGTTTTATGTAGGATTTTATGACTAACCATGTGAATGACCGGTTCCTGTCATCTCTCTAAATAGATATAAGTGAAGCAAGAGAGTTTAATTCTTTCTACAAAAGATGTGACCACGCTCTAACAAATATAAGTGAAGCAAAAGAGCATTCTACAAATGGCGGTTGTCTAAGTGAAGAGAAACATGCAATCCAAACTTCAAATGATATAAGTGAAGCACATGAAGCATTCTATAAAGCCATACTCAAAAGATATAAGCGAAGTGCAATGAGCATTCTATAAATCTACCAAGGACTATCTCATACCAGAATGGTGCATAAAAAGAAAAATAAAAACCTAAATGCAAAATACGCTCCAAGACTTGCACATATCGCATGAACGAAACGAATCCGAAAACATACCGATATTTGTTGAAGAAAGGGGATGCATCCCCAGCATCCCCAAGCTTAGACGCTTGAGTCTCCTTGAATATTTACTTTGGGTGCCTCGGGTATCCCCAAGCTTGAGCTCTTGCCTCTCTTCCTTCTTCTCACATCGAGACCTTCTCAATCATCGAACACTTCATCCACACAAAACATCAACAGAAAACTCGGTAAGATCCGTTAGTATAATAAAGAAAATCACTACTCTAAGTACTGTTGCAAACCAATTCATATTTTGTTTTTGCATTATGTATACTGTAATATAACTTTTTCATGGCTTAATCCACTGATATAAATCGATAGTTTCATCAAAACAAGCAAACTATGCATCAAAAACAGAATCTGTCTAAAACAGAACAGTCTGTAGCAATCTGAACATTCACCATACTTATGATACTTGAAAAATTCTGCCAAAATTAGGAAAAATAAACAATTTGTACAGCAAGACAGTGCAAAAAGAATCAGAACCATTTGACGTTCCAGCTAAAATGTAAAATCGCACACTACAGCCAAAGTTTCTATCCTGCACCGTACAAACCATCAAGCAAATGTAAACATCCTAAAGGCAAACCTTGGCACATTATTTTTATTTTTAAACCTTATAAAAGCACACAACAGAAATAAATGACTCTCTAAAACTTCCGGGTTGTCTCCCTGGCAGCGCTTTCTTTAAAGCCATTAAGCTAGGCATCTAGTGCTCAAGTAGTGAATCCACCCGGATCCCAAGGTATATCAAAGCCAATTTTAATTAGCAATGATTTGTAATTTAGTAGTGAGCACAAAGTAACATATATCATGTAATGACGAAGTCCAACTATCTTCCTATGCATCGGCATGTCATAAAAGAACAATTCATGCACATATAGTAAAGGCCAATGCATAGTATAAACAGTTTCTTGCAATTCTATCATATTGGAAACATAGAGAGGTGGAGATATAGTTCCTCTCTCATAATAATTGCAAGTAGGAGCAGCAAGCACATGCATATTATACTCATCAAAATCATCATGTGCATCGGTAAAAGGCAACCCATCAATGTAATCCTTAATAAGTGCAAACTTCTCTGATATAGTATAGTTTGGAGAATTCAAAAAGATAATAGGACTATCATGCGTGGGTGCAATAGCAACAATTTCATGTTTAACATAAGGAACTATAGCAAGTTCATCTCCATAAGCATAATTCATATTGGCATCTTGGCCACAAGCATAGCAAGAATCATCAAAAAGGGATATTTAAAGAGAATCAATGGGATCATAAAAATCATCATAGCAATCATCATTCGGTAAGCACGAAGGGAAATTAAACAATGTATGAGTTGACGAGTTACTCTCATTAGAAGGTGGACACGGGTGATCAATCCGCTCTTCCTCGTTTTGTTCTTCGCTCTCCGCATCATCTTTTTCCTCCAATGAGCTCATAGTTTCATCAATTTCTTCTTCCATAGCTTCCTGCAAAATATTAGTCTCTTCTTGGAAAGCGGAGACTTTCTCAATAAATGCATTAATATAGTAATTGTATTCATAATTTTCATAGAAATATCTAAGTATAGCAAGATTTTCAGGCCTATAAACATCATCATCTAAAGCTTCATACTTTTCAAACTAAGATTCAATTTCATAAGCAGCCTTAGAAGCAACAAATTCTTCTATTCGTTCCACATCATAGTAATCATATATACCATTAGCATAAGAAGCTAAGGTTTCATTAACATTAAATTTGCATGAAAAGGGAAGGTGTGGAGCCTTCATCCTAGAGCAACAAGTAATATCATATGTCAAGCATAGTTGCCAAGCATACCAACGCAACATAATAAATTGGTCCCATAATAGTTTCCCTTTTTGTGTCAAGCAATAATCCCTAAAGTATTCACGTTGATCCAACGTGTCTCCCGTTATAAAGTTGAATGGGGTTTTCTTAGGATTATCAAAGTAGTACTTAATATCTTTCACATAATGAGAATCGAGGGTTTTAGGAGTTACCCCATCTCCATGAGTAGCAAGTACATCTAATTTTTTGGTATTGTGCATTCCATATCCATAACTAAAGATAGAGAACAACTTAGAACAACAAATAAAAATTACTTAGTGATAAAGCAAACAAGCACACACGATAATATTCCACGCTATTGCTCCCCAGCAACGGCGCCAGAAAAAGGTCTTGATAACCCACAAGTATAGGGGATCACAATAGTTTTCGATAAGTAAGAGTGTCGAACCCAACGAGGAGCTAAAGGTAGAAAAAATATTCCCTAAAGTTCTATCGACCACCGATACAACTCTACGCACGCTTGACGTTCGCTTTACCTAGAACAAGTATGAAACTAGAAGTACTTTGTAGGTGTTTTTGGGTAAGCTTGCAAGAAAGTAAAGAACACGAAAATAAAAGCTAGGGGCTGTTTAGATAAAGACACAACTAAATTAGTTTTAGTAGAGATATTTTGTCAACAAGAAAGTTATTTGTCCCTAGGCAATCGATAACTAGACCGGTAATCATTATTGCAATTTTATTTGAGGGAGAGGCATAAGCTAACATACTTTCTCTACTTGGACCATATGCACTTATGATTGGAAGTCTAGCAGGCATCCGCAACTACTAAAGATTCATTAAGGTAAAACCCAAACATAGCATTAAAGCATCAAGTCCCCTTTATCCCATACGCAAACAACCTACTTACTCGGGTCTGTGCTTCTGTCACTCACGCCACCCACCATAAGCAAATCATAAGCATATTGCAAACCCTACAACGGGAATCCCTCACGCTTGCGCGACACGGAGAGCACCATAGGATAGCACCAATAATAAAACATACAACTCAAACCAATCACGATCATCAAGTAGCCATTAGGACAAAACAGATCTACTCAAACATCATAGGATAGCCATACATCATTGGGAAATAATATATAGTGTTGAGCACCATGTTTAAGTAGAGATTATAGAGGGTAAGAGAGAGGTTACACCACTACATAGAGGGGGGAAGAGCTGGTGATGATGGCGGTGAAGTTGTTGGTGAAGATGGCGGTGATGATGATGGCCCCGGCAGCGCTCCGGCGCCACCGGAAGCAAGGGGGAGAGGGCCCCCCTTCGTCTTCTTCTTCCTTGACCTCCTCCCTAGATGGGAGAAGGGTTTCCCCTCTGGTCCTTGGCTCCCATGGCGTGGGAGGGGTGAGAGCCCCTCCGAGATTGGATATGTCTCTCTGTCTATCTCTGTTTCTGCGTTCTCCCCTGGCTTTGTTTCACCGTTTCGTATATATATGGAGATCCGTAACTCCGATTGGCCTGAAACCTTCGCCATGATTTTTTCTGAATATTAGCTTTCTTGCGGCAAAAGAAGAGCGTCAACCGCCTTACGATGGGCTCACGAGGGTAGGGGCGTGCCCCTGCCTCGTGACCACCTCGGGCACTGGTTCGCGTTGATTTTCCTTCCGAATTTTCCATATTTTCCAAAAATAAGCTCCGTCCATTTTTATCCAATTTGGACTCCGTTTGATATGGATATTCTGCGAAACCAAAAACATACAATAGACAGGAACTGGACAATGGACACTGGATAAATCTGTTAGTCCCAAAAATAATATAAAAAGTTGCCAAAAAGTATATGAAAGTTGAATAATATTGGCATGGAACAATCAAAAATTATAGATACGACGGAGACGTATCATATGCCAGACCCCTTCCGATTAAGAGGATCTCGTTTCGACCATGGACGGTCGAACACAAGGCCGTTTGCTCCGTTCTGCGGTATACCAGGCCTCGTTTCCATCGGCTATTCCGTCCAAGCCGGTTGGCTCCCAATGAACAGCACGCGTTCCATTGCCTCCCGATGAACACGATGCATTTCGTTGCCTCCCCATGAACACGACGACGACGCAGTTTCTCTGTTCCGACCCAACCATGTACACGAGCCCTGGCCGTACATATGCGCGAGTAAGCGTTCGAGACCCCGCCTGAGGGAGTCCTGGATTAGGGGGTCTCCGGACAGCCGGACTATATCCTTTGGCCGGTGTCGGTGTCAAAACCGGCGGATCTCGGGTAAGGGGTCCCGAACTGTGCGTCTAGGCCGGATGGTACCAGGAGGCAAGGGACATGAAGTTTTACCCAGGTTCGGGCCCTCTTGATGGAGGTAAAACCCTACGTCCTGCTTGATTAATATTGATGATATGGGTAGTACAAGAGTAGATCTACCACGAGATCGGAGAGGCTAAACCCTAGAAGATAGCCTATGGTATGATTGTTGTTCTGTATGTTGTCCTACGGACTAAAACCCTCCAGTTTATATAGACATCGGAGAGGGTTAGGGTTACACAAAATCGGTTACAATGGTAGGAGATCTACATATCCGTATCGCCAAGCTTGCCTTCCACGCCAAGGAAAGTCCCTTCCGGACACGGGACGAAGTCTTCAACCTTGTATCTTCATAGTCTAGGAGTCCGGCTGAAGGTATAGTCCGGCCATCCGGACACCTTTAATCCAGGACTCCCTCAGTAGCCCCTGAACCAGGCTTCAATGACGACGAGTTCGGCGCGCAGATTGTCTTCGGCATTGCAAGGCGTGTTCCTCCTCCAAGTACTTCATAGAAGATTTTGAACACAAAGATAGTGTCCGGCTCTGCAAAATAAGTTTCCACATATTGCCATAGAGAGAATAATATTTACACAAATCTAATCTGCTGACGTATTCCATAGTGTGACATCGCCACGGCCAAGCCTTTATTCGAATCGTTTTATTGTCCCACCTCAGCGTGTCATGCGAGGCGGTTTCCTTGGCACGTCTCATCGAAGCAGAGATCGTGTCCCCTTATTCCGGGATTCTCATCAATACGAGCGTGGGTAACCCAACCACGCCATTGATTACGGTGCTTGGAGATAAGCGAGTTTTACCAGGCTGGTGGGGACACGTAGTTGCGTCCACCCATATAAGGGGATAAGGATCCACCTTTTCACCTACGCCTTCTTCCTCCTTTGCCTATCCATTTTCGTGCACTCGAGCTCCTGCGCCCAATTCCGCACTCCCCACCTCAACCTTCTCCAGCCATGTCCGGAGCGGGAGGCAAGTGGATGGTCTCCTCCGTCACGGAGGGACACATCAAAAAACTGAGGAAGGCCGGATAGTTGTTTAACGACATCGCGTACCGGCTTCCCGAAGAGGGGCAGCTCCTCCCCACCCCAAGGCCCCATGAGAGGGTAGTGTTCCTTCCCCACTTCCTCCGCGGACTGGGCTTTCCTATCCACCCATTCATCCGGGGACTCATGTTCTACTATGGCCTGGATTTCCATGATCTGGCCCCGAACTTCATCCTCAACATCTCGGTGTTTATCGTCGTGTGCGAGGCTTTCCTCCGCATCCGCCCCCATTTCGGCCTATGGCTCAAGACTTTCAATGTCAAGCCGAAGGTGGTGCGCGGCAACCAGGTGGAGTGCGGAGGCGCCATGGTGGGCAAGATGCCCAACGTCTTATGGCTCGAGGGCTCCTTTGTGGAGACCCTGAAGGGGTGGCAATCGGGGTGGTTTTACATCACCGAGCCGCGCGACCCTGAGTGGGTCGCAGCCCCCGAGTTCCGGTCCGAACCCCCAACGTGGCTCACGTCCTGGAAAGAGACGGGCCTGTCATGGAGCAGCAAAAGAGAGGTGACTGGACTGCAAACATGCATCCAAACCGTAGTGGACAAGCAGCTCAAGCTCGTCAACATAGTCCAGGTTATGCTCATCCGCTGGATCCTCCCATGTCAACAACGGGCCTTCAATCTGTGGGAGTTCAAACCGGGGCAGCACTGAACTTTGAGCAGGCTCTTCGACACGACGTATGAAGATGCCTGGAAGGTGCTTTTCAAGGGCGCCGAGGCTCCCGCATCCGCTACCAAGTATCGCGGATTCAGCGCACAGCGTCACGCTAGCGTGGTAAGTTGTTTGTACCTTTTACAGGGTATTAGTTTTTCATAGTTTACCTCTATGCGGGATCTAAGCTCGCTTACCTTTGATAGGATTGGCAGGCGAAGTCCGGACAGATCGACTGTCCGGTTCCTTTGCCCGAAGACCCAGCCGATGCCCGCTTGGCGAAGCTGCTGGTTCCGGCACCCTATGTGGTGCCGGAGAAGAAGGCCACGTGGACTCGAAAAAGTGCCCGGCGCCAGGAGGTGTCGGTTTCATCATCCGACGTCTCCAAGGCGCATTCCTCCCGTGAAGACGAGGAGGATGAAGAAGGGACCTGTCGTGGAATTGTCACGGCAGATGTCCTTAGTGTCAGGACTTAGTCGCGAGGCCAACGCATCTATGTGGTAGCTTGAGAGGGGTTGAGCGGGACGAGATACGCGATGTTTTACCCAGGTTCGGCCCCTCACGATGGAGGTAAAAGCCTACATCCTGCTTCATTGATATTGATGATGATGATCATGGTTACAAGAGTGCTCTATCTCGAGAGCTATTGTCAAAACCTAACTTGTCCAACTTGTGGAACTTGTGAATCTTGTCCCTCTTTGGGGAGCCCTGCCCCTCCTTATATATGTTGAAGGGGCGGGTTACATGTGGAGTCCTATTAGGATTAGGACTAGTCTATCTCTAATACAAACCGGATACAAGTCCTGGTCTTAACTCCTTGTAAGGTAAATATTCCTCATGCCTTTCCTCTTAAACCGGCCCACCATAGTATGAACCGGCCTTCTGGGCCATGGGCCTCATCATCCATCTGACCCGCCCGCCGGGTTACTAATAAACCGCCAAGACCGGGCGGGTAGCCGGTGAACCGCCAAGCTCCGGGCGGGTTACCAGTGAGTCATCCAGTCCGACCGGTTTATACTTCCGGTCGGTTTACGCCACGGGGTATATCCCTGACATTAGCCCCCAATTTAATTTTGATTTATCCATGTTAAACTGATCTGCAACATAAACTCAAGAGCAAATTTGACAGGTTATGCTCCGGGTTAAAAATTCTTGTAAATCGGCACCTGATCATCCTTGTCATTTCCTTCTTCTAGAAAATCCGGTTTAATAAGCCAGCTTCATACTCAATTTGCTTGCAGAAGATATTGAGAATAAAGAATCCATTTGAATTGGCCTTCAATGCTCTTGATTTGACAAAAATATTGGTCTTCAAATATTCAACTAATAGCAGCCGGTTTAAAAATATAGAACTTGCCGGTTTATCATTGCCAAAATTGTCGGGTTATAAGAACTGATGATCCCGGGTCATGACCGTTTATAGACACCGGGTTATGATTGTTACCAACGCTGGGTCACACAATTGATCTTCCTGATCTGCTCAAAATTGAAAATTTTGAAGATGTTCCTCCTTTACATGCATAATACCTGTAGCCCCCAAGTCTTAAGAAGAGAATATAGTGATAACTTAAGACTTGCTCCAATCAGTGTTGCAACCTTGAAGAAATCCGGTTTGTTCATCTCAATCATATAAACTGGATACTCCATATATGTAGCCCCCAAGTGCTAGGTTGTCATGCTTGCACCAACCTGGGACTTATAATTTCCTGATGCGCATAAAAATTTCAACCAGTGTAGCCCCCAAGGGTCAGGTTATTATGCAATAATGAGCAGGGACTTTGTAAATATGATCATGTGAACTTGAGCAGCAATGTGTAGCCCCCAAGGGCCGGCTCAATAAGATAAAATTGAGCTGGGACTTGATATATTCTTCAATGAAAATAACAGCATATGATGTAACCCCCATCATGGGGCTTGAATCCACATCCACAAGGTTAAGAGCCTTGTGCTTTACCAACTGAGCAGTGGACCCTTCAATATAATGGATTAAAAGCTTTGTACCTTGAATTGTAGCCCCCAAGGGCCGGGTCATTAATGCAAATAATGAGCAGGGACTTGAATTGTTGACAGGAGCAATTGGTAGCCCCCGAAGTGCCGGGTCGTGAGCCTGCAGCGACTCGGGACTATTCCTTCAATTGTAAAATAAACCATATGCATTGATAATATAATAGCCATTGCGCTAAAGCGACTTTGAAAACCTCAATAACACCGGTTATTAATAACCATAATAAAATCCAGCCATGTTGGCTATTCAAGATAACATAATCCGGTATGAAAACCTTATTCATTCAACATCATAATGAAAATTCAGCCAAACTTGGCTATTTGAATAATATAACCCAATGATTTATAAGAGCATGATTCCAATGGCGTAATCCAAATATATATATACTGGCGACTTATAGTCCAAAGCCAGGCCGGTTTAACAAACCTATTTTTGCATACAACAAGTTTAAAGTGTCCTGGCGGTTTACCGCCGGACGGGTCATAATGCCCAACATATAACCCGGGTTTATAACCAAGGCTGTACTTAAAATAATCAAATATGAAATATATCATACCTGTGACATTGAATCACATTGTTGGTTGTACCAACTTTTTGTAGTAAGGGTGATAATCCCAATCTTGAGTACTGATAACTCATTGCATATTGTGCCGGTTTATGATAAAACCGTACCGGGTTGTGATAAACACCGGATTAACCACATATAATACTGGCGACTCGTACTCAAACCAGACTAGGATTATAGTCTCCGGATTATAACTTGATCGTGTACTGACAACTTGTAGTTGAAAGCCGAGCCGGGTTGATAAACACCGGTTTACTCCATAATAGGATGGTAACAGAAAATCAAACCGAGCAGATAGTCTTCGGATTAAGATTTGACTGTGTTCCGTCAATTTGTAGTTGACAGTTTGAACCGGTTTAAAACTTTGTCGGTTTAAAAACGCAACAAAAAGAAAGAAACAGTTATGAAGGAAAATATTGAAGCAAAGGCAATGATAAAACCGTTTGCAAAAAGAGGCTTATTTGAGCCGATCAGATGGCGTTACCATGGTTGGACACGACCAAGCTCCCGATAGGTGTAGCTATGGTTCAAGTCAGCCAGGTCCCCAAATGAAACCGTGGCATTTATGTCGATCAAGAGGCATGGCAATGGTTCGGGTTCGACCAAGCCCCCAAGTGATTCTGTGGCCTTAGGCCGATCAAGAGGCGTGACTGGTTCAGACGTGACCAAGTCCCCAAGTGATCTGGTGGCTCTCGCCTATCAAGAGGTATTGCATTCATTCGGACATGACCAAGCCCCAAGTGATATAACATGATGCTTTTGAAAAGCTAACTCAAGGGGTAAACCGGAGGCCGTTTTAGAACAACTCCGTGTAACCACACATGATGTAAAAGAATAGAGACCCTGCTTTATGAAGCAGAAGCCCCCATGTGATCAATAATATGTCAGGCTAGTAAGGCGGGATACCCATGTTTGAACCGCACATCATGGCAGTAAGTCCTCTTCGGCAACTTTTAACTTTTTGCAAGAGATAAATTCTTCTTGAACCGGGATTTTGAACCGGATATTGAGAGCTTCAAAGCTTTGTGGGAGACATCTTTCCCTTGAACCGGATTTTAAACCGGAATCTTCATTTTCAACCGGAAAATTTTCTGACGGCCTTTAAACTCGAACGTGCAAGAAATTAATTCCTTTTTGAACCGGACATTGTTAAACCGGATTTGAGCGCTTCAGAGCTTTGTGGGAGAAAGATGTCTCTTGAGCCGGATTCTAAACCGGAGTCATTTCTGATGACTTGGAACTTCTTCATCGAGCCGGGATTTTATAACTGTCATATACTTTCAAAGCCAGAAATTTTCTGACGGCCTTTAAACTTTCATCAATATAACAGTAGCCTCCGGGACCGGGTTATCCTTCCCTCCATCGTCCTGGGGTTCTTAAATTTGCTAAAACTGGCAAGATTCGCTGAGTCATGTCATCGTAGCCCCCGAGTTTCAAAGGTGACTCGAGGAGTTGGCTTGAGACTCTCCATATTTGACCGTGATATAAACCGGCATAACTTGTATATCATTGGCGTTGATAGCACGATGTGAATCCATAGAAGGTTGAGGTGACTGCGGCAGGTTGTAAATGATCCCATATGAGCTGTGTCAGCAACTCGGCCAATGGTTCCTTCCAACTGGCGATTTGAAGTTAATCAAAACTGTAGTGGCGGCGACTTGTGCGCCCAATAAACAGCTCATGCAGACAGGTGCGGCCCGGTATGTTGATGTAGACCAGGCCGCGATGGACGGATGACAAAGACGGCCGCAGCTTCAGAGACAGCACAGCCAGATGAGTCGGCCGCGGCGTAGTAAGTCGGCGTGGACGGGAGAGTCGGCCGCGGGAGTTGTAAACCGGCGCGGACGGAGAGCCGCCTGCGGGTATTGTGAACCGGCGTGGACGGGGAGTCGCCTGCGGGCATTGTAAGCCGGCGTAAATGGAGAACCGGTCGCGTGTTGATGTAAACCGGACCACAGGCGGTTTGCGCGCGTCCGTTGAGCAGTGGGGAATGGTCAAAAGCCAGTATATAATGACGCCAGTGCGCGCTCCATATGCATGGTGTAACACCAATGTTGTGGCGAATAATTGTCCTGTATATAAAAATATGCAAAACCAACGTAATTGTTCTTTTTACAAAAACAATATATATCAAAAATAAACTTAGATAGATGTCACCTGATTTGTTCAGACGACGGATGATCCGTTTATCGCGACCGAGGCGGCTGAACATGCCCCCGGCGGCTCAAGACCGCAGGGACGGCTCTGATTTGTTGATATACATATCAGAGTCAACCGTGATATTTAAATGACAGAGCAGACACGTGAGTCGGCCGTGGCACTGTAAGCCGCGCGGACAGACGGGTCGGCCGCGGGCGCATACGGTTGAACCGGTGCGGGTATGGTCGAATGAACCGGCTACAGGCGTGACCCGGTGAGTTGATGTAGACCGGACCGTTGAGGCGGCGATTTGCGCACATATGATAAGCCTTTGACATGGTGTGGATATAGACGCGACCTCCAATGACAGCGCGCGGGGACCGGATCATACTTTAATCATGAGGTAATTGACCTGTGTATACAATAGCATACCTCGAGAAAATCTTTTGACATTATGTAATTACACCCAAAAAGAGTTTTTAGAAAAATAGCACCTGATTGTTACGGCCGCGGCGGTTTTCAGTAGCGGCTCAAGGTCGGTCGGTGCAGGTCGACTCTCTGGAAGGGTGAAACGGCGGCGGAGGCACCAAGCGGCTCCACAGGGTGGCTCGGGGCAGTGGCGAGGTTGCAGCCGTAACCCCAGGCGTGGCGACTCACTACAGGGATGAGGCGGCTCTCCACGGTCACCTTATGATAATAAGTCGCTGTTGTCTTCACGCCAGCAGATTTTTGTTTGATGGAAGTGGATCATAAGTGGAGGAGCAGCATCAGCCAGCCGGCCAGGTATACGCGTGATGTTACGTCTGTACGCCTAGGAATCGAAAGCTCCGCCAGCGAGGTTACAGCTTAGATCAGTCGGCGGGTCGACAGCTGAAGCAAACCGGGCGGCTCGGGGCGCAGTCACGGCTGCCCACAGAGGCAGAGACCACGGTTGCGATTAATTCAAGTCCCCGTCCTTCTCCGGGTCGTAGTTTCTTGGACCAATCCTCTTCCTAGACTCGGTCAAACCTGTAGAAACTGTGGACGGATAATCTTGTGTGAAGTTTCGGATCACCAAACCCATCAGAAGTCAAAAGCTAATCAGTTGCTTGTAAGTGCAATTTTCTTCACACGTAGCTTCACACATAGCTTTCCTATGACTGGATTAATGACTTGAAGCTGATGCAGCTCCTTCCAAACCGGTTCTTCTTCATCCAGAAATTTTGCGAATTTCTCAAAACCCTAGAAGCGATCCCTCCAAGAACTCAACACCACCGTGCGCAGGCCCCACGGTGGGCACCAACTGTTGTGGAATTGTCATGGCAGATGTCCTTAGTGTCAGGACTTAGTCGCGAGGCCAACGCATCTATGTGGTAGCTTGAGAGGGGTTGAGCGGGACGAGAGACGTGATGTTTTACCCAGGTTCGGCCCCTCGCGGTGGAGGTAAAAGCCTACATCCTGCTTCATTGATATTGATGATGATGATCATGGTTACAAGAGTGCTCTATCTCGAGAGCTATTGTCTAAACCTAACTTGTCCAACTTGTGGAACTTGTGAATCTTGTCCCTCTTTGGGGAGCCCTGCCCCTCCTTATATATGTTGAAGGGGCGGGTTACATGTGGAGTCCTATTAGGATTATGACTAGTCTATCTCTAATACAAACCGGATACAAGTCCTGGTCTTAACTCCTTGTAAGGTAAATATTCCTCATGCCTTTCCTCTTAAACCGGCCCACCATAGTATGAACCGGCCTTTTGGGCCATGGGCCTCGTCATCCATCTGACCCGCCCGCCGGGTTACTAATGAACCGCCAAGACCGGGCGGGTAGCCAGTGAACCGCCAAGCTCCGGGCGGGTTACCAGTGAGTCATCCAGTCCGGCCGGTTTATACTTCCGGCCGGTTTACGCCATGGGATATATCCCCGACAGGACCTCTCCCCCTCCAGCGAGGGGAGAGAGAAAAAGGAAGGCCGCCCTCACTGGGGAGGCCGAAGGGTCCAAGAAGGGGAAAACCCTTCCTCCGGACTACTCCCCTAACGCCGACGACGGCGGGGAGGAGTGGCCGCTCAGGGCCAAGCCCCTGGCGAAATCGTAAGTATCCGAATACCAGAGTAATTCATAGTATTCCTTTATTGCACAGCTTTCCCTTATGTCGAATATGATTATGCAGCCCACCCAAAGACCGGCTCGACGCGTCGTCGAGCGGTTCACTGGACTCGTCGGATATGAATTCGCTTCCGACGGCTACCTTGCCCCGCCCTACGGACGACGCTGAAGTGTTGTCCCAACAGGTTCCAAGCCAGGAGGAGGTGGTCCTGGAGGCGCCGCAAGGCGACCTCCCGGACTCCAGTAGTAAAGGGGATAAAACCCCCAGGGCTCCAAGTCCGGCTCTAGGCCGGACACTGCTCCGGAACCTTCAAAGGTTCCAGAGTCCGGCGGGCGACCCCCTTCCAAGAGGAGCAAGCCCACCGTGCTAGTGACCCCCGTCCAACCGGAGGCGCCGGACAATCTGTTGGAGGTGCTCAAAGGTGCCTCCATCGACGAGGAGCACCACACCATTATGAGTGCGGTGGTCCAGAAGGTTCAGTCCGCCAAGAGAGGACTGATTGAAGCTTGTGCTAGCCTTTTAACAGGCTTTGAGGTAAGTAAAGAATGTGTAAATAATATTACCGCATAGACAGTAGCCCCTGATGCTCTGTTAGGCGTTCGGGAAGAAAAGCAGAATAGAGGATCAAATAAAATTCGCAGGAGTCTAACGAAAAGGAGTCAATATGCGTATGCAGGCTTCTCTGTGGAAGTGGACACGCTAAAGCAGAACCTCGAGCAGTCCGAGCAAGAGCTCGGGCGTGCCAAGAAGCAGCTCGAGGACAAGGAAGGTAAGAAATACCTTGTTTAAATATATATAAAAAAAGTGCAGTTGCAAAAAATGACAGGATTATCGTGGCTATTGTAGGGGCCACGTCTGAGGTGGCGACCCTTAAGCAAGCGCTGGTCGAGGCCGAGAAGAGGGCGGCCATGGAGCGCACCGAGCGGGAGAAGTATGAGGCCCAGGTTGGCAAGGTGCGGCAAGAGCTCCAGGCTCTCATGAAAAAACATGAATGCTTGGAGCTTGACTCAAAGACGCGAGCTTCCGAGCTCGCGATGTCTATTGAAAATGCCAAGTCTACCAAGGCCAAATCCCAGAAGACCCTCCAGGAGTTGGATGCGGTGAAAAAGATAGCGGCGGGTAAGGCATTCTTTATGCAAAGAAAACACATAAACGTGAGTTACTTGTTACTTACCCGAACCCGGAGCTCTCCAGGAGTGTTCGCAGATCTTCCCCGTAGCGTGTCTGATGCCGCCGCATTCTATCGAGCCGAGGAGGGCAGCTCGACAGAGAAGGTGTTCTGGTCTCAGTATGCTGAGGCCGGACACCCCATGCCCCTGAGCGACCAGCTGAAGCAACTGGTCGAGCTCCACAAGGTGGCCGAACAGGCCATGAAGGACCTCATAGTTTGGCTGTGGCCTGGAGAGGCTCTGCCTGGGAGCTATTTCGGGCTGGTGTGGCGGCTGGTGGGGGCCTGTCCAAGGCTCGAAGTAATCAAGCGCTCCATCTGCATTGAAGGTGCCCGTAGGGCCCTTGCCCGTGCTAAGGTGCACTGGGGCAAGCTGGATGCTGAGAAGCTTGTGAAGGATGGGCCACCGCCGGGGAAAGAGCATCGCAAGCCCGAGAATTATTATAAGGATGTTCTGAAGGGTGCCTGCCTTATGGCGGATGAATGTTCCAAGGATGTAATTTTTGAGTAAAACTCGCTCATTTTGTCTTGTGCGCTGAAAACTTGTTCATATGCGCTAAGCAATGCTGTTGGAATTTAAAATATTACCTTCTGTGCGGCTGTTTATCAATTCTGAGAGATGGTGAGTCGTCGGCTTTTGCCCCCGTGCCGCTAGTGCTGGGGTGTTCGGGGATAAACCTGAGCGCTCTTTTTCCCATGTTTGGGTCCTTCGAGGGAGGCGCTCAGCACAACAAACAAGGCAATCGGACTATAATGCGTGAACACTCTCACTTAGCCATAGAATTC